>NW_020455921.1:0-38929 GCF_003342845.1 Nothoprocta perdicaria | reverse complement strand
CTCTGGCTCTCTTCGTGTGTCCCTAGGGCCACATATGTAGATACTCTTCAGTAATACTGAAGATATATATTTGCTTTCCAAGACAATTATTTGATATATGTATATGGTGATAGAGAAGACCAGAATTGAATAAATTTAGTATCAAAACACTCTTTTACTCCCAAAAGACGATGCATAAAATATCCTCCCCCTGCTAAACCAATGTGCTCTGTGTATTCAGTCAGGCCTAATGACTTCAGTGACAAACTGCATTTATTGGCACATTTTGCTCTCCTTAACTGTGCATATTCAGCACTGTAAATGAGAATAGGATTCAGCTCCCTCCTGTCAAAAACGGAATTTTATATGTTCCAGGCATATTTCTATTAAGCTGAAGKATTCATACCTTAAATATAGATTTTTTCTGAGAATGTAACTTGATTTGAAGTATAATGATGGGGACAATGCATAGGGAGAGAAGAGCTGAAGCATGTTCAAGTCTGTTCTCAGTACTCAGGAGTAGTGAGTAGATTGAAGATGAGGAGAAAGCTGGAAATATTTGTAGTAGGATCAGTCTAAGACCCTTCAGTAAAGTGTTTAGAGAGTCACTTGTAGCAATGCAGTGTGTTACATGTCAATGAGCCAGTGGCTCAAGAGGCACTGGTCACCTCACATTATTAGTAGGTGAAAAAAAAATGCAAGTAACAAACCAAATAAAAGCGTGAATTTCCAGAATGCTAAGCACGCACCCAGTCTCATGCTTAAGAACCACCAGACTTGGCTGTCCAAGGCAGTTAAGTTAGAAAGGTTAGAGGTTCATTACACCTAGTATTATTAACAATTCCCAGAAAAGTACTGCATAGTTACAGTAACTAGTACATCTTTATCATATGTGAAAGGGTGAAACCTTGCAACAGGATTATGACAACAGAGTACATACTGGTTTATTTCCAAACTGATCTCTGCACAGGAAATAGTATTCTAATTAGACTACTTATTCTACTAATTGGACTACTACTAACTTCCCTAGAACTCCAAATACTCTCCCGTCAACTGTTGCAATAAATGCTCTTTCAAGAGCTTTGAGTTCATTGSCTTTAAGTTGCTACTTACTCTCTTCCAGCCAGTGTGATTGGGTCTGAGGATTAAAAACCTCATATACTTTTTAAAATATGCTGTGGTTTAAAAAAAAAWTATTTCTACCACATTYACAGTCTGAAAGTCTTCTTTGTATATAAAAACATCAGAGTAGGCAGTCCTGGATTAGATGAGTGATCCCCCTAASCCAATGCCTAACTCCAGCAGTGCGAACCAGTGGATTGCTAAGGTGAAGAACAGGGTCMTCGATAAGACAGAGCCACTCTTTGACATTTTCTACCCCATTTTTCAGGAGTATGTGACTTTCTGATCTAGGAAGTCATGATTCAGAGTTCATAACTTGATGTTTGATAGATTAATCTTTATCATTACTGTTATTTTATCAATTAATTTGTCAGTACTATGAGTTGCCTCAGTAACTCACACAGAATGCTCAAAATAAAGAAACAAATATAGCCAGATGACTTCAATCCACCACTTATACTCCACAGTATGCAGGAGTAGCAGCAGAAGAAATGGTTTTCACTGATGCTTTTGGTAGAGCTTACTATGTTGATATGAGCAGCTGAATGTGAATCTTGATTTGACAGGGCCAGTAGGCCAGCCAAATTTTAAATACTGTTTCCTAGCATAGACCAGTTTTTCTGAGGCTCATACAGAAAGACCTTTCTATTATACTACAATAATATTTGTAGGTTCCCATAACAAAAGGGAGGTATTTGTGCAGTAGGTATTTGTGCTCTGCCTGCGGAGCCAAGGACGTTATGGAAAGATTTTATAGAAACATACGGGTGTCCCATAAGACACCAGGAAAGTTCAAGGAGAAAATCATCCTAAAAATGCAAGCACCACATCTGCTGAGGATGCTCCCAAGATGAAAATGAAGAYGACTCTCTCTGTGGCTACCGTAAATGCCACAGGAGGTTGCAGTGTCCCTGCGTTTAGGTGGGGAGAGGGTAATGTGATAAATAAATACAGCAGAGACTATGTTGTCAGGTGCAAGTCTGCAGTGCTGTACTTGCAGTGATGCCTGTAGGGCTGTGTTTTCAGCTGCCAGCAGCCCTAGGGCTCCATTTTCCTGATTTCTGGGGTGGTTGCAGTACCCTGAGCCCACAGCCTGGGATCACCCCCGCTCTGCTCGCCGGAAGGCAGCCGGGCGGGCGGCAGGAGGGCTTAGGACCCAGGGGGACGGCAGCCGCCGTGTGGAAGGACCCAGGCTTTGGTGCACACGCCTCCTACCAAAAAAATTCACAGCCCCGTGGAGCTGGCGCTCTCTCATTCACAGTTTTCTAGAGAGATCTKAGCCTGAACCTGGGAGCCGGGAGATCTTTCTCGCCCACCCAGCTCAAGAGCACGGACACCTACCGCGGGGGAAATACTCACCCCACGCAGCCCCCCGCCGCCTCAAGGCAAGGCAGCCTGGCTCTACGCAGGTATTTGCATTTGGCTTTTCTCCGCTTGCAGCAGGGCGGCTCTCGGCGCTCCGAGCCGGGCTGCGGCGCTTCAGCACCGCCGGGCGGACAGCGCCGCGCCGGGAGCGCCCGCCGGGGCCGCTCCGCACCCCCGACCGCTCCGCACCCAGCCCCATCTGCACCCCGGCCCTGCTCCTGCACCCCGGCCCTGCTCCTGTACCCCCGGCCCTGCTCCCGTACCCCCGGCCCTGCTCCTGCACTTCTCGGCCCTGCTCCTGCCCCCTCTGACCACTCTGCACCCCCTCGCCGCTACGCACCCCCTCACCGCTACGCACCCCGGCCCGATCTACACCCCAGCCCTGCTCCTGCACCGCGCGGCCCTGCTCCTGCCCACTCTGATCACTCTGCATCCCTTGACCGCTGTGCACCCCAGCCTGATCTGCACCCCAGCCCTGCTCCTGCACCTCCGGCCCTGCTTCTGCACCCCCACCTGATCTACACCCCACTGACCACTTTGCACCCTCAGCCACTCAGCACCCTTGATGGCTCTGCAAACCTGCCTGATCTGCACCCCTGCCCATTCTGCACTCCTGCCTGCTAGCTCATCAGCCCCCACCACCGCTCTGCACCCATCTGCCTGCCCTGCACGCCTGCCTGCTCATTCTCCTGCTCTCTGCCTGCTCTGCACCTCCCCTGCCTCATCTGCAACCCCCTACACAATCTGCACCCCTTTGCCTGCTTTGCACTCCTGCCCGCTCTACATCCCCCTGCCTGCTCTGTACACCTGCCTGCTTGGCCTCCTACTCTCTGCTCTGCACCCCTCTAAACCCCTCTAAACCACTCTGCACCCCTGCCTGCTTTGGACCCACCTGCCTGCTCTGCAGCCCTGCCTAATCTGCCTGTCCAGCCTCCTGCCCACGCTGCACCCTGCTCCTCACTCCTGCTGCTCTGCATCCCTGCCTGTTCTGCYTGCCTGCCCAGCCTCCTGCTCCCTGTACCCCTGCTCTGTCTTCCTGGCTGCCTGCCTATCTCTGCACCTCTGCCTTCTCTGCCTGACTGCCTGGCCTCCTGCTCCCAGCCCACCTACCTGCTTCGCCCCCMTGCCAGCCCTGCCTGCCTGCTCGGCTGCCTGCTTTGCCTCCCTGCCTGTGCTGCTCCTTGCCTGTCTGCTCTGCCTGACTCCCTGCCTGCCTGGCTTCCTTGCCTCTCCGTCTTGCTTCTCTGCCAGCCTGTCTGGCCTCTCTGCCTCCCTGCAGGCCTRCTCTGCCTGTTTGCTCAGCCTCCTTGCCTCCTAGCTTGCTGTACCTCCCTGCCTCTTTATTCCCTACCCGTTTGCCCCTCTGCCTGCTCCCTGCCTGCACCTGCCTGACTCTTTCCTCCCTTTTCTCTGTCTGCCCTGTCTCTCTGCTCCCTTCCTCTCCTCCTGCCTTTCTTCCTGCCCTGCCTCCCTGCTCCCTACCTTCTGCCTCCTTGCCTGCCTTGCATTCTTTGCTTCCTCTGTCTCCTCTCCTCTTTGCCCTGCCTCCCCTGTTCCAAGTACCATTCAACAACCTGCTCCCCTGCCGCCTCTGCCTCCTTTCCTCCCTGCCCATTTTATCCTGCTCTTCTTTTCTTCCCACTCTTCCCCTTCTGCTTTCCCTTGCTCCTCACAGCCTCTATCCTTCTTGCAAGAAGGCAGGGAGACTGGAAAAATCAGATCGGCTCCCCAGGAGCCAGGCAAGCACTAGTTGGAAGGAAAAGTTAAGATGCAATTTCAGAGCAAGTGAGAGGTCAGATGGAGGGAGAGGGTTGACCCTGGCAGTTGAGGGACCAAGGAATGACCCCGASCAAACATACATAGATAGGAGCTTGCCAGCAGGTAGCCATTTGCTCCACATCAAATTGATGCCTGTTTGACCAAGCATAGTAAACCTGGAGAGGGAGGAGGGAACAATGAGAGCAGGGAATCAAGAAGGATCAGTCAAATGTTCTGCTTTCGCAGTGGGAAATGATGATGAATGATGTGTGCAGGGAGGATGCAGGGTGAACCATGTGGTTTATTTGCTGCAGGAAGTCAAGAATTAAGTTGTGGTCTCTGCAAACACTCCATGTGTTCAGGGATGGCTTCATGCAGAAAATGAACACAAAACAAGTAACTGCTAGAGAAATCCCTCACCTGCTACCAGCCTGACTTTAATTCCATGTGTGATGGTTTGATCCTGGTGTGAGGGGGAGGTCACCGGAAGAAGGGAGCTTTCCCTTTTCAAAATGCTGATTTCCAGTAATAATGAATTTAAGGACCAGATGGCTTGTTGCTGTCCATCACTGAACAGTGACTGGATCATATTTGGAAGGAAAAATTAAATTACAGAAAGGCAGCTTTCATGTGCTTTCTGAGTAATCAGATGATAACACAGATTTTCTCCAGTAATAAAAGTTAATGCAGTGCCAGCATCTAAATGACATATTATGTAACTGTATTATGCCATGTACTGCACAGTGAAGGTAAGGGGTTTCCTTTTTGTGTAACGGTRAGTCACATAACCTTATAGATCTTCCTCCAGTTTGAAAACGGCATCCCAGCTTGAAGTTAACAGGACCAGCTTGGGTTTTGAACATAACCAATTTTGATATTTATCTGTTCTAAAATGTTATCTTAAGAATTCTGTTGACTCATCCCAGCTTTGAAAACTGTTCAATATTAGRCCCTTGGAATGCATGTGAAACAGGGGAAGATATTGTAATCTATTCTAAGAATCTTGGCATTCTTATATTTTTATACTCAAGATACTCTGACAGCGAGTAGCACTGGGTGCTACTGAGTAGTAGTAGTATAAGCAATACAACTGAGTTCAGCAGTGGAGGGACTGCAGACTCCTCCCAGACTGCACTGAATTCCTTAAACTCCCTGTGCTCTGAACACAGGAAATGTTTCACCGAAACACATACCAGTAATCTCCTCATATTCCTAAGGAGAACCATGCCAGTTAAATTACGAAAGATCAGCTTCATAAATGGATTTGGAGAAAATCCTTTGAACTAGAACAGCAAGCTACAGCAATTCTTAATTTAAGTGTGCATTTGCTGAAGCATTTGTGCTATTGTTTGGCAAGTGAGTGTTATTTTCTATTTCAGCCCGTTGCTGTGGTGCCTGGCACATACACAGACAAGATGTGACAATCAGATCCTACTACTAACAAAAAGAGGCAACATCAGCCTTTTATGGAGTGGGAAGTTCAGTGAGCAGAAGTTCACATGGCTTCTGGTAGAAGAATTCAAAACCTTATCCCTCTTGTTACTCATGTTATTCTTGAGATTTGTTTTGACAATTTCCAAACAGGATTCTCTTTTCCTTAGCAGGAAAATGTGTTCCTCAACCGAGAAAACAAATGTACAGCATATTACCATCCTTTTCTGCAMTTCTGGGAGAGCTGCCTGTGTGTAGATCTTTGTATTTTTGCCCAGACTTGAATAGGAATGAAAGAAAAAAATGCATGAAATTTCTTGTTGCAGAAATTTTCCTTCCTTCCTTCCTGCCTTCCTTCTCTCTCTCCTTCCCTTCCTCAYTCCCTCCCTCCCTCCCTCTCTCCTGGCTGCCTGCCAAACTTTCCTTCTCCCTGCCACCTTCCTCCTTCCTTGTCTCCTACTCCTAAAAAAATTTGATTTTATTCTTTTTTTAAATGACAATTCTGTACAAAACAGAAAGGAGACTGTTGGTAATAAGCTCATAATGCAGAAGTTTGTCTAATGTTTTTAAATGAATTTAAGTTTTTTAAGTGGGGAAAACTGTAAAAGCTCTATAAAATCAGGTAAACATCATGCTATTAAAGCTGTACTTATTCCATCTTCTGCCTATCTTCTGCCTTGTGCAGATGTCAGGAGACAATCAGCTCATTATACTTAGGGACTTTCAGGTACCAATGTTAAAATCCTCTGCTATTAAATTTCTATGTGTAGGTTAATTWTCATGTCTGGGGGAGATCAGAATTCTTGCTTTATATATTGCTGATAACTTATTCTATGAGTTGTTTCTATACCTTTGGACTAAGTGACCTTTCAGGTCACTCAGGAGCTTTGCAGGCTTGCAAATACTCCAATACTTGGARTATTTCATGACTGACATGTCAATCTTGCACAGCTAGTGCTTGCCTCCTTGGTATGTTACATGCTGTATGACCATGTTCATGCAGGCCATTCCCATAGAGATTCACAGTTCACCTGTGACTGATGTACACTGCAACTTGTAACTGTAATTTAAAGAAAGATTGGAGTATTCTCATTAAGTTCATATAGGATTTGTCTGTTTGTTTGCTTTGTCTGACTTGTTTGTTTACAAGTTTACACGGTAATATGCAAGTAGATAAGAAGTCTGCAAATTTGAGGTCAAAAGATAGTGAGGTAAAAATCTTTATTTCATTTCAATCATAAAGCCTTGTCACATCAGTCTCTGCTCATTCCTGAAAAGTTATAGTGACAACAGGAACATCTGCAGGTTAGAGTTAACATCTGCAGGTTAGAGTTGCAGACTTGGCTACCCTGCACACTGCATATAAAGTTGCAAATTTTGGTCCAGTTGCTGCCTTGCTTGTACTGTACCATGGCTAAATTACCACTTCTGAATGGATAAATGTGACTCCAGGTCAAACTGTAAATGTCTGAAGCTGACTGGAAGACTGTAATAGGTGGACAGTAGGAAATTGTGATGAATTATTTTTCATTGAGCTGAAGGAAATGYTAGTAATTGTACTGCAGCATGGAGATCAGGTCCCAAGAAAGTGTGAAAAAACATTAAATTCTCTTTGCTGCTTTTACAGTCTAGCATTTCCTATTTTCATGTTGAAGAGAAGGAACAATTCCCTAGTGAAAGTCTATGAGAGCACTAGACCTTGAAGAAGAAAGGATTGAGATATTTTCCTCATTTAAGTTCACTGGGAGGATTTAGTCCTAAGGGATGGGATACAGAAGAGAAGGTGATGATTATGATTTTCGTGGAAGTCAGGCCATTGAGTTTTGATACAAGGTGAACCCAGAGCACGGGTGTCCTACTGGGAAAAACATAAAGAAATGCCAAACTRCTGGCATGTTGATGATGCTATTGAGGTCTGCTTTTACTCTAGGATTGGAGAATTTCAGAATACCTCCCAGTTTCTGWGTACAACATGACTCCATGTTTTTCCCTTGTTATGGAGCTACTATAGCTGTTCTACATTTGTGGAGAGGCTCCCCAAATGTTAGTGTGGAGACTTGTGACTCAGGAAACTTATGTTGTTGTCTCAGCTCTGTGAAATGTGTCCTCCATGACATCAAACAAATCACTCAAGGTTTCACTTCTCTCCACTGAGGATCTGGCWGCCAAGGACAATGAGATTTTCTCACCACTCTTTTGGGCTTATTTTATGGGGCCAGTATATGACTCTGTCTATGTCTGTTTACTCTGGGCTCCTACTAAGAGCCCACAAGAGGCCAAAGGAGCCATTCTTGTACTATAAGTACAGCTATGGCTTCATCTTTCCTTGCCCTTACAGAGTAGTCCCTGCTAAGCAGAAGCTAGCCTCCAGATGTTTTTCACAGTTAACATCAAAATATATATTTTTTTAAAAAAGCAATTTAATGAGATGACACCCACACTCTGAAATGAAATTATTCTTGATTACCATTTTCCATCCCTTCCTGCCCACTCCCTTTGCTTCCTTAACTTCTGGCATGATTCTAGCAGCTAATATCTGTATGAATGCTAGCAGTTAGGAGTTATGTAATAGAACAAATCATAACACAGTGATGACTATTCTTACTAGATAAGGATCAAACCCTTCCCCATTTGAAAACTATGTAAATGAACTTTCAGATGGCATATATTGATGGACTGAATCTAAAACACTCATTAGAGAGAGGCACCAAAAGCCTGTCTGAAACTGAAGTGGAAAAGGCCAAATGAACATGACAGTGCTTCAAGAGGCAGATGATGCTGCAGCAACAGCTAAGTGACCAGGAACAAGATGATCCAGACAATAGCCATCATCAGTAAGAGCAGGGTTGGCAAATTTTGTAGTGATACAGGAGATACTGTGATAGAACTGTTGAATGATGAACTGAAAGCTATCATGGCACAGAGAGAAGTAAAGCACATTGAGGCCTTTGGGGCATAGATATGCTTAAAATATTGTCTTCATTTTAGTTATTTATGAATTATTAATATAAATTTTGCTATTAAGTAGATCTTATTTTTGAGGGTCATGTAAAATTATAAGCTGTTGGTCAGAAGACTGTATTCCATTTTTGATATTTTACTTTATTTATAAAGCAGTTCTCTGTTCCTTGTCATTTTCTGGTTGTGACTGAAAATAAATAACTTGAAATGGTGACACCGTAGTTTTGGTGAATTCCTTTTCCCTCTGTATATTAATATGTTAAGCCCCAAATCTCTGTTAATTATTTTTCTCTGCTTAAAATAGAGTTTTGTTCCTTTGGAGGGATGATTTATTGTAAGTGGCTGTGAAAAGACATCAGGAGAGCAAATAGTCCTTTGGGAACAAAGAGTCAGAACACAGAAAAACAACTGTTGAAATTATAGCAAAGAGTCTAGTATGCCAACACATAACAACAATATTCAAGCCTGGAAGAAAAGGCAGCACCTTCATTTGGAAAAAAAAAAAAAATATATAACTGTCTTAGACATTAGGAGATGAACCAGAGCTGAACACAGCACTGTTTGAGAAAGAAAATCTTCTAGGGGAGGGATGAAAATGGAGAAGGTTACACCTTTAGGAATCAGGGTAAATCAGTATGATTAGAGAAAGCAGGATTRCAATTAAACTGAGTAGCACTGGAGTAGTAAATATATTGCCTAGGGGAACAGTGGGAGGACCAAATCATAAACCCATATAAATCACAAAACCTCTTTGAAGTGCTAGAGTGGATTAGGACTAGCCCCATGATATGTGGTGTGATTTGGACAGTGACAGTGTTGTTTACACTTTTATGGATTATTTTGCAATATATCACATTATGCCAATAAAGTATTTTAGAGCAAAGTCTGTTCAGGCTGGTAATCAGAATAATCGATAGAATCTCTCCTGTTAACTGCAAACCATAGCTATAACTCAGTTCATGGTCAAAAAACCCTGGCATGTATTTTAAAATATATTATTGTATTTTGTTAGATTGAATATTTTTAAGTTTTTCAACAAATTTTGACTGGGGAAACATTTAGCTTTCTCTCCTTGGATACATCACAGGCATAACCGCCATTAATCCACTGAAAGAGGGTAGCAAACCATGATGATTACATATAGCATCCCTTTTGGCATCTGCTGCAAAGAAATTCTAGAAGTAAACTTGAAGGTCCAGACTTCCTTTGTGAGGTCCTACCCCATTTCCTTCTGGAGGAGATCATAGTTGACCCACCAACACTCTGCTCATTTTCAAAGATGATTAATGCAAGAAAATGGTGGTAAAGCCACACAACTTTCAAACGCAAAATGTGGGTGTGAATCTCCTATGGTCTACATCAGCTTTATGCCAGTATAGTTCAGTTGACACTGGGAGAGCTATCCTAATTTGGTATAAAGAAAGTAAAACAAATACAGTTATCCCTTGTGCTGATTAACTTCCAGGTCTAGGGATGTAACTCTGAGCAGCCTCTGGAAGGAGGCTAAGAATTACGCTGATGGCTGCTGTCCCCATTGCTTGAGATGAGAACACTGAGCCCAGGGGAGCAGCTGAGTGAAACAGTGCTCTTGCTGTCAATAATTCATAATTTTCCAAATAGCTTCCTTTAAATATAATAAAGTATGTATTTCACTGAGGGCTTCCCTTTTAAATTTCAATCCATATTTTTCTTTTCCTCAAATTAGAGAGAGAGATAGATAGATCAGTTAAGTAGCAGTGGGGTTTTGTTCATTTGACTGTTTCTTTTTTTTTTTAAAAAAAAAACGACAGTGGATGGATTTTGATCTTTCTTCACTTACATCTCAAGCTGGAACAGACCTTGATCTTATTTCATGCAAGTGTAACTACACAGACTTCACTGACAGCATCTTGCTAATTATGTCATTGAAATATAAGAGATTCATTTTGCTCATACACAACAGCTTAAGTATTCTTTATTCTACACATGTAAAAACAATTTCTAGGCAAAGTACAAGGATGAACATGAAAATCAGGGAAGATAAATGTTACTGAAAATAGGAAATTGGAATAAACTGTATTTATTTTCAGCTGAAAAAAAGACACTATATTGGGTTAGATTCATCAAACAATTTAATCATGGGAAGTTTTCCTGAGTTTTCAACATTTAACAAATGGATACAATCTTTCATTTTTACAGAAGCATCATTATGTAGCTGCACTCTCTCACAAGACCCAAAACTTTGCAAAATAACGTGAAAGGTCACCTAGAAATTAAGAACTGTCATGAGTTCACCAAGACCTGCAAATGGAGAAATAAAGGAGGAATATGAGTAGTACAAATGAAGTATTTTCCTAAGTGTTAAAAGACCTTATAGATAGTGTTTATTGGGAAGGAAATGAACCTGTATCTTAAACGTCAAAAAAGTGGGGTTTGTTTTTTTATGTTCAGCAAGGTATCCATATACTCATGTCTGTAATCTTTCCAGAAAAAATAGGTTAGCCAGGACCATACTATACTTTTGGTCTGTCATGTATATCACAACAGACATACTTCTCTCAGGCATTCATATTCATTACTTCTGAGGTAACACTGTGTTTCATACCAACAACACAGTGGTTTGTCTTCACTGTCTAAAAGATGCATAAGATCTGAATGGGAAATATTTTCTGTGAGGTTTTACCAAGTAGAAAATATCTCTGGTGCTGATGGAATTTTGGGGTTTTATCAGAGTTTCATGAATAACTTAGGAGCTAATTCAAAAAAAACTACAAACTGATATTGCAGGTCATAAAATTATGCTTAACTGTTGTTTTACTTGTTGTCATAACTGTAAATCTGCATATTTAGGAAGTCAAAATGTAACTTTTGGGGCACAAAAAATAACTTCTATTTTTACTTTTGTCATTCAGGGCTTTAAGTTATGGAATGCTGTAATTCCCACATTTCTATACAATAACTTTTTAAGGCATACTCTAATATTAAACCAATACACTTTATGAATATCAGTTCATTAGATTCCCTTTCTGAAAATTTGAGTGTTTATATTCTAGATGCCAGTGGCTGTTTTCTCTGCACCTATTCTGRATTTTTTAACTACAATCCTCTTACAGAGAAGCACGCAAAATAATTTTATTGCTATATAAACTTTGGAAGTGCATTTCTATAAGCTTTATACACGTATTTAATCTTTCTTTTATATATTTGCTTTTTCTTTCAGTAAGTGATGGAGTAAATGGCTCTTTCCTTTGGATGGATTATACTACGTATGAGCTGCATGTTGCTCTTTCTGCAAGAATAAGAAAAAGTTTCAACTTTCATTTGTTAAATATCAACTTGATAGCAAAATTTTTCTGAATGGCTTACTCTTACAGCAGCCTATTAGTTAAATGGAATCAGCATTTCTTCTAAAATATTTGAAGTAAAGAATTTGGAAAAGAGGTTTTAGCAGAGATGACCCATTTACAAGCTGGACTTAGTCCAGAGACTATAGAGAAGGCCCGTCTGGAACTGAATGAAAACCCAGACATTTTGCATCAGGATATCCAGCAAGTCAGGGACATGATCATCACAAGGCCTGATATTGGGTTTTTACGTACAGATGATGCCTTCATCTTGAGATTTCTCCGAGCCAGGAAGTTTCACCAAACCGAGGCCTTCAGACTGCTGGCTCAGTATTTCCAGTACCGCCAGCTAAATCTGGATATGTTCAAAAACTTCAAGGCTGATGATCCAGGAATCAAACGAGCTCTCACAGATGGATTCCCAGGAGTACTGGAAAATCGTGATCACTGTGGCAGGAAGATCCTTCTGCTCTTTGCAGCCAACTGGGATCAGAGTAGGTAAATGTAGATGATGTCCTTATATTTTTACATACACACACTCAACTCTCAGCTGACTATTTGTGTTCATACTTGAAGCCCCAATGTCAGTAAAACATTTTGAAACCATGAGTCCATTTCAGCGAAGCTTTTATCTGACATAATAATCTCTCATTCCTCAGACATAACACCCTCCATGATAACAGTATGTCAATGTTTCAGATAAGTAGCTTGTATTCTTCTCCATAAACATTTCCATTTTCAAGATAGATATTGTCAACTTGCTGTAAAAAATTGATATCTATTGTATAATTATGTCAATAATGTCATGGATTAGCTGAACAGGTTTACAAGAAACATGTCTCAAAATACTTGGTAGTTTTCATTAATCTTTCAGTTCAGAAGGAATTGACCATGTTTATCTTATTTCCAGACTTCTTAACAGATCTTTTTTTTTTTTTTTTGGTTTTAACCCTTTCAGGAATTGCAGAATCTGCTATGAAATTTTGCAGAACTGTATCATATTTTCTACAAACTCTGGTCAGTGTATGCTGGTTACTGCGCTAAGTGGGAGATATGTATTTTCCATTCAAGTAGTTTCTTTACAGAATACTATGAACAAAGATATCTTCCAGCCATTAGTATAAAATGATGTTCTTAATGTGATTAGTCATCTTTTGCTATCTATTTGAAGTGATATAAATACAGAAAAAAAAAGAGGAATAGGGAAAGCCCAGGAATATGGTGTTGACATAGTCCCATAGTCCTCTTTGTCAGAATTCATTCCATTACAATTCCTCTGCCTTCATGCTGAGACTGAGAAATGCAATCAGCTGTAGGATTGCCATGTGTTCTGCTAGTTTCTGATAAAAATCAGACCAAATCTAGATTCAGGTTTTCAACACCATAAATTCTGATGAGTTCCAGGATTTTGCCTTGACATAGTCTAAGGAGATTAGATTGGATTTTGGATTAACATTACAGAAATTATTAAGGAGTAGTACATATGTGCTTGCAGTGCTTAATGTTTTTTTTTTCTGGGGAAAGTTTTGATCCATTTAGAGATTTAGGAAATAAATACAAAGAAATGTAGTTTTGCATATACAAAAGTAATTAGTACACTCTGGGTGAAACTCTCACCCAGCTGAAGCCAGTGATAAAATTACTATTGACTGAGACCAGTAGTTTGTCTCTTGTGATTTAACAAGGGGCTTAGCACTCTGTCTGAACTGTGAATTTTCCCTTCCAACCAGAAACTCCCTCCTTTACCACCCAGGCTGGAAAGACAGATGAGTGAACATGTATCTTGAATTAATACTAAGTATGAGCTTTASAGGCCAGAAGCATTGTGACTCTACTGGTTGACTTAAAGGATTTAGGTATTATACGGAGCCAGCTTCGGGTTACTGATCCTTTAACAAAATGAATCCTTATGATTAATCCTTATGATCTGGTTCATCAGATCCTTCTCTGGGAGAGCTGAAAATGCTCTTGTATAAGACTTTCAGTGAGATTTTGGTAGAAAATTGATTCTTGACAGATTTTGGCTCAAGTATTCTGAACATCTTCTAATAACTAAGCATGTATTTGTGTGTGAGTGCATATAGACAATAACATATTGTTCCTATGTTTAAGATAATTTGTTTCTGAAAATATAATTTAAACCCTGAAATAAGAAAAGCTTGGACTAAAAGGTTAGGCTGCATTTTCTTAGACAGAACTCCTCAGTTAACCTAAAAATCATGTACAAATTCTACCTCTTTTCAGCCAGAGAATCAACTCCTTTCTGATTTCAAGAGACAAAGAGTGTTATTTCAGTTGGCTTTTTTACCTTTGTTACTCATGGGTTTGGGGTAGGAGTCTTCAGAGTATGAGTCAAGGACAAGATTTGGCTCATACATTGACTCATAAAGATATCATAGAATCATAGAATCATTAAATGCTTGAAGTTGGAAGGGACCTTCAGAGATCATCTGGTCCAAGCCCTGCACACAGAGGGTCACCTAGAGCATGTGGCACAGGATTGCGTTCAAGTGGGTTTTAAAGATCTCCAGAGAAGGAGACTGCACAACCTCTCTTGGCAACTTGTTCCAATGCTCTGTCACCCTTACCACTTATTTTTCCTTAAGTTCCTGTGGAATTTTTGAAGCATTAGTTTGTGGACAATTCCTGTAGTCCTATTGCTGAAAAGAGGCCAGCCTCATCCTCCTCACTCCCTCCCTTGAGGGAGGTATTTATACACACTGATCAGGTCCCCTCTCAGCCTTCTCCAGGCTGAACAGACCCAGCTCTCTCAGCCTTTGCTCATAGGGCAGATGTTCCAGGCACCTGATCATTCTCATAGTCCTGCACTGGACTCCCTCCAGCAGCTCCACATCTCTCTTGTACTGGGGAGCCCAGAACTGCACACAATGCTCCAGGTGTGGCCTCACCGGGGCTGTGTAGAGGGGGACGATCACCTCTCTCCACCTGCTGGAGACACTCCTCTTAATGCATGCCAGGATCCCATTGGCCTTCTTGGTCATGAGGACACACTGCTGCCTCATAGTGAACTTGTGGTCCACCATGACGCCCAGGTCCCTCTTGACAGAGCTGCTCTCCAGAAGGTCAGTCGTCAGCCTGTGCTGGTGWCTGGGGTTATTCCTCCCTAGGTGCAGGGTTTTGCACTTGCCCTTGTTGAATTTCATACAGTTTCTTACCACTCAATTGTCCAGTCTGTCCAGGTCCCTCTGGATGGTGGCGCAGCCCTCTGGGGTATCTGCAACTCCTCCCAGTTTGGTATCATCAGCAAACTTGCTTAGGGAGCACTCTGTCCAGGTCATTGATGAATAAATTGAACAGGACCGGGCCAAAGACTGACCTTTGGGGGACACCGCTAACTACAGGCCTCTAACTGGACTCAGCGCCACTGATCACCACTCTCTGAGCTCTGCCATCCAGTCAGTTCTCAAACCTCACTGTCCACTCACCTAACTCACTCTTCCGGAGCTTGCCCAGGAGGATGTTGTGAGGTGTAAAAAGCCTTGCTGAAATAGACAACATCTACCACTCTCCCCTCATCTATCCAGCTAGTCATTTCATCATAGAAGGCTACCAGGTTAGTCAAGCATGATTTCCCCTTGGTGAATTCATGATGACTACTCCTGAGCAACTTCTTGTCCTCCACATACTTGGAGACAACAGCCAGGAGCTGTTCCATCACTTTTCCGGGGATGGAGGTGAAGCTGACTAGCCTGTAGTTGCCTGGGTGCTCCTTCTTGCCATTTTTAAAGATTGGCATAACATTGACTTTCTTCCAGTCGTCCAGCACCTCCCCTGTTCTCTAGGACCTTTCAAAGATGATGGTGAGTGGCTTAGCTGTAATATCCACCAGCTCATGTAGCACTCTGGGGTGCATCCCATCACAGCCCATGGATTTGTGGGTGTTGAGTTTCCTTAGGTGTTCTCTGACCCACTCTTCCTCTACCTAGGGTAAGTCTTCTCTCCAGGTTTCTACTCTTGTTTCTAGCGTCTGGAATTCCAGAGGGCTGCCCTTGGTAAACACTGAAGCAAAGAAGGCATTCAGTAACTCTGCTTGTTCTGTGTCTTTCACAACCAGAGCACCCACCCTATTCACCAGCAGACCCATATTTTCCCTAATCTTTCTTTTGCCATTGATATATTTGAAGAAGCTCTTGTTATTTTTATCACTCTTTGRCAGATTTAATTCCAAATGTGCCTTAGCTTTCCTTGTTGCATCCCTGCATTCCTTGACAACATTTTTGTATTTCTCTCAAGGGGCCAGTCCTTTTTTCCACATTCTGTATATTGCCTTCTTCTGTTTCAGTTCTGCCTCACTCTATACAACCCCCTATATGGGCCTGGGTCCTTGACCTCATTTGTCTGGTCCTCAAGTTCTAGGTGTTGAAAGTGGTCGTTTGTGGAGGCGAGATGGGCCAGAAAAGAGTTCTCCTGCCACCTCAAACATCAAACTGTTTCCATGCTTCTTCATCACTTAATACTGTTAATTCTACCCACTCTGCTCTATGCCATAGCAAGATGGTAGTGAATCCTCAGATCAAATTGGGTGCACTTCCTGGGATGACTGCAGAACACGGCTCCACCAGTCCATTTCTTTCTCACATTCTSTAATACTCCTCAGCCTTTCTACCTCTTCCTTCAGCTCCACCATCTGGTTAAGTAGCTCATCTACCTGCTCACACCTAAGGCTTTTGCTACTCCCTGATAACATGGAGAGGCTCAGACACATTCATATCATTTCTTCTCTTTTACTGTCTAAAAGTGCTCAACACAACAGCCAATCCAGCAGTATTTAGAAGAGTAAAAGCTATCAGGGATAGGAAGCAATGAGTAAAACTCCTTATTAAGCTACAAGGAAGCAGATTATTGAACAGAAAAAWATATATATATGTTAACACATGAAAAACTTGATACATTGTACATTGTACTTACAGCTATCATGGGTAACACTTCCACAGATATGTGTTCAGTGATGGCACAGTCTTACAGGTTCAGATGCTAACCTTAACCTAATGCAATCAACGCTAACCTTAACCTAATGCAATCAACTCAACTGAAATTACAACATTATACATGAATACTGCATGATGCTCCCATGCAAGAGTCAGAGCTTGAACTTCAGCCTGACTTTTCATTTTCAATTGGCTGTGGCTGCTTTTTCTTTATCATTATGTTGTCATTTATAAAGTAAGGTCCTTTAAAAACAGCTACAATCTGTAAACTCCCTTTCAGCTCTTTCTTTCATTCTTTCCATTTATATTCCAAGGAATATGATGTGGGTACGRATCACATGTCAAGTAGGGGGAAGCAGCTCCAAAACTGTTTGGTCTTAGAAATATATTGTTTAAAAAAAAACGTTAATTTTGTGCAATGTAACTGCTTGGATGCATCAGATCCAACATATTTTAAAGGTGTCCCTTTATCAAGGTTGTAACCTGTATGTGAGCTTTTAGATGAATTTGTAGTTTTAGTGCAAGRGATGCAATTGACAGATCAGTTACTCTAGAGAAGTAATGTCTGGCATTTCACCCTAAAAAAATTGGTTTTCATTTTCAGCCTGAGTGTTTCCAGCTTCATCTTTGAGCTTCTGAGATGTGTTAATTAAAAAGGACCATGGAAATATGAAATCTTTCTATATGTGTACTTTGATGTTCTAAACATCATTTTTTTAACCTACTTTTGAATTCACTGAGAATGAAGCACTGCAAGAAAAATTACTGTCAGACAACAAGAAGATGCTACTCTATAGGAAAGATCCCAGTGCTCACTTTTAACCATGGTGAATATTACCCAAACCCATTTTCCTTGGGAAAACCAACTTTTTRTATTTTCCATGAGGTCAAACATATTTGTGGACAGTCAGTATAGAGAAAGTAAAGTTCTGCAAAGTAACACCCTAGTTTAATATGTAGCAGTATTTATTTTGTGCTGTCAAAGCTTGAATAGTGTGAGCTTTTTTTACTCTCAGAATTAGGAAGATTTTCCYGGCTACTAATGTTCGGCATCACTGTATTCTAGATTTTTCCTATTGTTTCTGTGAATATTCTGTGATTCTGTGATTCAGCATTGTTGTTAATGTTCAGGCAAGAGGAAGTGAATACAGTTTCTCACTAATATATCATCATCTGTGTGTTTCACTAATAAACCACCCCTTTTCTGTTCAGTAGTTTCTTCTTTATAGCTATAAGGATTGCCTCTCTTTTCTTAGCTACTCTCTCACATTTTGAGCTCATCTTCAGATCAAATCTGCTCCCAGATCACTCTTTCCCAAAATACAAACCCCACTTGTAAATGTGTCATACATTTTCATCTCTAACGTGGGCACAGTCTAGCATGTGATTCATGCAGCTCTGCAAAGCTGAATGTGTCTTCATCATCAATTACTGATATGTGGTTTTTGTGCATGTGCAAAGTTCACTCACAAAAATTTTATTTTTGCTTTCCCGTTGTTGAAAAATAGATTATTCTTTTGACCCAAACCTCCTTCATCACTAGGAAAACAAAACAAAACAAAACATAASAAGTGGTAATATCTATCTCAGAATCACTAGCTCTATCATTGTTGCAGTTCATTCCTTTATCATGTTCTTCACTGTGATGCTTCTGTATCTGTTTTTAGACGGGTTTCTTAAAGAAGATGTGATCACTTTCTCTCTAGGTTTAAGTCCTATTTAGTGGGTTTTGTATTTATTAGTCAATGTTAACAAAATATGATATAGAAAGGAAGATATCAGAAATATTAAATAAGTGAAAGAATTGGGGGAGAGAGAAAGCTCAGATTAGTTCCACATTGAGGGAAACAAAAAACTGCTGAGTTGCACCGGGATACAGTACAGCATTTGCTCAGGCTAGTGCCGTCATGCCCTTGGATCAGAGCTTAGTTCTAGGAGGTGCAGGGCACAATATGAGATGAGGACACACTCAAAAGCCACACAGGCTTCACATATACTACTGCTTACAAAAGCAACTTATTTGTAAATGGAAACCTTGAAATATTAAAGAAAAATATAATACCACATTGAACTTATCAGGTATTGTTTTGAAGAAATGATTTGCACCAGGAAAATCCAGTTTGTAAAACAAATAATATAACATTTACATCTTCAATGTAAATRTATACATTTTCAATAATACCCGAGCCAGGATTTCTCATAACCTCAAATGTGTCATAAATGCTAAATTAGATATATTAATCCTCATACTGTCTTACTTTCTCAGCTTCACCAAACTAGAGCCCACACTTCACCTATGCATATAGAGCAAAACTAAACTTTTTAAAGAACTCAGGCCTTTTTAGCTGTTAGATTTATTAACAGCTCCAGCTGTTCCTAAGTTTGCAACTGCCTTCTAATATATCTTGCTCATGCATCTGGGAGATGAGAGTTTTGGATGAACAAGTGATTCAGCAGCAGATGTTCATTAATCCTCCAGGTAAATATACTTCCTTTAGGTTTGTTTAACCATAGTAAAATTTATTTCTATGTTGAGAGCCAGCACAAGGACATTCATGACACATAGGTTAAATATTGACCCTCTGCAAATAAGATTTTTGGGCAAAGGGATGTAAATGTGTCAACTATCTTTTGCTATATGACAACTACTTTCTGTCTTCATAGTTGGACAATTATGCCTCAGAAACTGTCAAATATCTCCAAAATTGCGTAAAGAAGTCAGAGGGAAAAGTTACTTCTTTGTTTACCACATATATTTCCAACCCAGTTGCTACCTGTAAATTCTTTTTTACTATCAAGGAATCTCAAATGCCGGATACTTACCATTCTGCAGGAAAACCCACAGAGATAGGCTAAAGGGCAAGGAATTACTCTGACATAGCAGTAAGCCAACAGCTGTAAATATTTTAAAGGATCATGATAGAAAAAATTACTTCCTTGCTGAGAGCGTTTATAGTGATGTAATTACAAGGATATTATCATCAGCAGATCCTGTTGGTATGAATAAGTATGCCTCAGATGCTGATTATTCTAGTATATTTCAAGCATAATCTCAGTTGTTTAATAGAATATCAAGGAGTAAACATCTATTGAGACTGATTTTTAGTCAGGCAAACWGTGGCAATAATTCAGCCTCATAGTGGTTTACTGCGAGAGATTACTGCTGAAACACTACAAGTCCTACTACAAGAGTAATTTTCACAAAGCAAGTCTTTGTGTTTGGCTAGGGGGTATTGCTTCTGTGTCAGGAGATACTTCCAGTAKTGTGGAATGAGATTGAGGCTGTGGTTCAATAGTCACAGTGGCCAACGAATAGCCTAGTAGCAAAAAATATTTTAAAAAGTAATTCTTGTTATTTCATCTCATTACTTAGCTAGTCTGATAAGTAAGCAGAATTCAGGGTAGAAGTGTACCAGAAGCAAAATACTCATTTTTGGGAGTGACAGATGTGGAAATTAAATGTTGGACAGAAAAGGAAAAGAAGTTCTGTACTGAAATGTTTTAATTTGCTTGGATGAGGCAACTTAATTCAATTGGATTTAATTCAAAGTTTGGGAAGGTTATTGTATGACTGTACAAATGACAGAAGGATGACATACAGAAATGACATCCTAGGATAGAGCTGAGAGAAGAATCAAAGAGGAGAAAGAAAATAGCCTGAAAAAGAGGAGGCAAAGAAACAGCTGTGAAAGTTCCCAGAGACATATGTTCAAGAACAAGACTAGGCTGATTGAAAGAAAAAGATGCAAGAGGGTACGTGGGTATAAGACGGGAAATCCAAAGTGTCTAGAGAAGAGAAGGTACCAACAGGAATGATGTGTGCTGGGACCTGAACAGATTGGAGACTCATGAAGGACAGTGCCTTTGGCAAGGCTGAGAGATGACTGGCAGAGCTGGCCAGGAGGATGACAAAGGAAAACAAAGGGCACTCTGGAAAGTGACTCTGTGCCAACTCCCTCCTGTGGAGAAAACTTATCTAACCTTCAAGAGAACAAACCAGAGCAAAGGACAGATGATTAAAAAGAATGCACACACAAAAAAACATGCACAACATGCAAATACACACACGCATACGCACACACCCTCACTCACCTCATCCTGCAGCTTCTGAAAASACCAAAATGCAGTGTGGGCGCTTATGCCTGGATAGGAGACAAGGGAAATTATAAACAGTTGTGATATGGAGAAGGTAGAAAACGACCCATGTTCTTACACGGGCTTGATATGTTAACTTTAGGACTAGATATGGCAAAAGAGCATTATATCATAACTGTATAAACAGAATAGCATGAAGCCAAATGACATGGCATATTACTCAGTTCTCTATCTCTTTGAGTGTGAATAATTAGTAACCATGAATATTCTTATAAATAGGCATTTTTTTTGAGMTGAGATATTGTAGAAAGAGATGACTATTTTTTTGTCAGAGCTTTTCCTAAATCAAGTTTTGTGAATATCTGATATTCTGGACAGTTTCTAACTTATTCATCTGATTTAAATGGGTTAAAGCAAATTCATTTATTGGAGCAAGAACAGAATGCAAAATTCAGAGCAGAAAAAAAGCGTAATTTTCTAACTAGCCATTTAATAGGCTACATACATAGAACAAGCATTGCAGATGAGTGAAGTTATGAAGATGGAATCCTTAAATACACTTGAATTTCATTTAATTCTAATATTATATCCCCAGACCATGATATGTTTTAGACTCTTTTCTCTGAACTCGACCTCTCCCTATCAATTGCACTTTAAAAACTCTTACACCCCACATTTGTGGATGCAG
Organism: Nothoprocta perdicaria; assembly: GCF_003342845.1. Taxonomy (NCBI): domain Eukaryota; kingdom Metazoa; phylum Chordata; class Aves; order Tinamiformes; family Tinamidae; genus Nothoprocta; species Nothoprocta perdicaria. Next base: position 17,258 of record NW_020455921.1, on the reverse strand, counting down.
GACAATGTCTAGCAATTTCTAGCATGTCCAGAGCAGCCTGGAGTCGGGTGCTTGGGAACCTCTTCCATCAGCAACCCATGTGATGTTAGAAGGCTTTAAAGGGGACAAGAAGAATATGTTCAGGATGTATGTGGTGTGGGTCATGGGCTGCTAAGCTCAATGAAAAGCTGAAGAACACCAATGTGAATTCCCCTCTGCTCCTAAGTCATGATGTTTCAGGCTGTATGTCTGCTTTTGTGATGCTGAAGAGGAGGAAGAAGGTGTCAGCTCCAGTATCTGTACTGGGAACATACTCCTACAATGCAACTCAAGAAGCTCTTGAGAACAAGAGCACTTGCAMTGGTGTGCAGTTCTGGGCTCCCCAGTATAAGAGGGATGTGGAACTTCTAGAGAGGGTCCAGCAAAGGGCAACCAAGATGATTAAGGGACTGGAGCTTCTCTCATATGAGGAAAGACTAAGCGAATTGGGTGTGTTTAGCCTGGGGAAGAGAAGGGTGAGAGGGTATCTTATCAACATGTACAAATACCTAAGGGGAAAATGTAGGGAGGAAGGGGCCAAACTCTTCTCAGTGGTGGCCAGTGACAGGACAAGGGGCAATGGGTACAAGTTGAAACACAGGCAGCTCCATCTCCATGTGAGGAAGAACCTCTTAACTGTGAGGGTGCCAAAGCCCTGGAACAGGCTGCCCAGGGAGGCTGTGGATTCTCCTTCTCTGGAAGTCTTCAAAACCCACCTGGATGCAGCCCTGTGCCCCGTGCTCTAGGTGTCCTTGCTGGAGCAGGGGTGTCGGACTAGATGATCTCTAGTGGTCCCTTCCAACCTTAATCATTCTGTGATTCTGTGAACAAGGGGAAAGAAGTAATATGACAAACTATCAACCACAGGCACATAAAAATGTAACCCACAGAGAAGAGAAGGAGGCGAGGAGAAAGTGTGGTGGAGTATGGGCATTCAAATAAGCCATTCTAACAAAAATAAAATTGCTAAAACTCTTCAGTACAAGATATTTTGCTTTTTTTGTCATCAGCAAAGCAATAAAACAAGCGAAATAGCATAATTCATTTCTGTAGTACAGGAGACTAAAGAGAAGAAAATGGGCTATGTCATTAAGGAAAAGGAAATTCTTGTCTTAAATTCTCTTTGCACTCTCACAGCTGCGATTTTTAATAAGTACAGCAACCACAGGGTCACTAATAAAGACTACCTCTCGCTCCCAGGCTATGATAATCTCAACTCTGGAAAAATCCTGGAGGGTCCATTTGTAGAAGGGTACAAAGGGCAAAGCCTGCCAGTTGATCTCATGATGGAACTATTTTATCTTTAACTACCTATTTTCTGCTCATGCTGAGCAAACTTACTGCAGCAAAGATTCATCATAAGTGAAAGGTAAAATGTAAACAGCTTCATTGGTGCTTTCCCCTTCTGGAAAGATGGTATCACTTTTTCCCTGCAGGCTCACAATAGATGGAGCATGTCTGTGCATGCATTAATGTAGGTGGTGCAMTCTATCTTTCAAACAACCAGTATAAATTACATCAGCCAAGTAACTGTGATGCTATACAGATCAATAACAATTTATTTGAAAAACAAATGTGGGTTACTTACCCCATAATGCATGTTTAGGCATCTGAAATTCAGAATTTGATTGAAATTGCAAAAATCCAAGTTGTCATTTTATATAGAAAAAAAAATCATCCTGACTCATCCCATTTATTTTGTTTTCTTCTAAATTTAGCAGTAATTAGATTTTATAAAATAGTAATTTTGATGCAAGAAAAATAAGCCCTAGATACCATGACAAGAAATGAGTACAAGTGAAATGACTACCATTTTTTTCCTAAAGTTGGCCTATCAGTATACGTAACAAATATTAGTCTTTCAGAGGCAAATCGGTGTCTTCTGCTCTTTCAGTCGTGCAGGCACAGTATACCAGGTCCTTTGCTCCAGTTTCTTTTCACAGCAGATCCAACCTGCAAGTGCCTAAAGTTTAGGCTGGAAGTTGAGAGATGCCAGAGCAAGAGTCATCAATTTGCAAGGGCTGAAGAATACAGGGCAGAAAGGGTCAGGCTGACTGAACGGTATCTTGACAGGGCTTGGATTCATATCCCCACTTTTCCCCTAAGGCTTTTTTTTCTGAGCATAACTAAGATTTTCTGTATTTCACAAAGGATCTCAGACACTCAATATGAAACACCATCATGTGTTTTAAATAATGCGCAGATCAACCTACAATGCACATGTGATGCATATTACCTTTCAGAAATGCTCTGGAATATGTTAGCAAAGAGAATTATTTACCTTGATGTGTTTCTGACCAGGTAGTAACTCTATCTCAGACATCTCCATGCTCTCCTATTATCTTGGACCTGTGATCCTCTAAGCCCGGAAACCCTTGTGGGGTTTCCGAATGAGAAGGCATAATCTGATTTTCCCAGGGATAAACCTACCTATCTGTTGTGTAAGTACAAAAGGAGAAATGTATATTCGAAAGAGAATAAGGCTTCCAAAAAGTTCTTCTTCCTTTATCACAGTTTTCAAATGTATTTGGAGGTGTACTTGGAAGCAGAGAGAAATAAACTGTGACCTAGGCAGGAAACTGTAGGAAATCATTCCATTTGTTAGGTTCTCATTTACATGGAAGCCACTTTTAGGCAGCTGCTGCAATTTAAATTCCATTTCACTCGGATAAATTCTTCAGTTCTGTCTGAATAAAAGAGCACTTGCAAGTCTGGGAAAGTGGTAATTTGTGGACATCTTAGCTGTAAATATATGTCTTTCCTTTTCTCAGCATCTTATCATTCTTTGCTAAAATACTTACACAGGTACAAATACACTTGCTTTCTTCAGAGCATATTTTGCATGATTAATTTAGATGTAATTCATTATAATTTGGGGATTTACTTTGAAAACAGTCATATCAGATGTAAACTCTGTTTTAAAAGCGAGTGAGTCTTCTGAGACACCTTGCATAGCTGTCATTGCCATTTTAGTCTTGGATGATTCTTTAAGTTGCAGTGGGCTTTTCTCACCTCCTAGTTTGTGTTCATGCTCAATTAAAGAAGAAAATTGACTAGGCACAATAGGATTTGGGATAAATTGTGGATTGATTGAGCAAGATGGTACTACTGCAGAAGCCATGTCTCTTTCTGAGCTGTATTAGCAAGAATGTCGTCWGCGGGATACTCACAATAATTAATAACTTTTACTCGCCTTAATTGACTGAAGCTAGTACTCACATTACAACAGGCAAATCAGGGTTAAGTTCTCACAAGAGCAGCAAAACAAGAAGCCTGGAAAATATGACTGTGTAAGAAAAACTGAAAGAAATGGGATAAGAATCTTCCTATACTTATAAAACTTTGCCATAAAAAATGGCAGTAGCGACAAGTTGTTCCCCACTTTCATGTTCCCACTTCTGTTGGGAATAAAGAACAAAAAGAAAACTAATTCATCTGCAGAAAAGAGAATTTAGATCTCTCAAAATCAGAAATATATTTTCTAACAACTAATCTGGTTCAGAACTTGAACATGTAATTGTGAACTGCCCATTGCTGGATTTTTTTCTACTGAAGAAGTCAGAGATAGMTAGAAGTAATTATGGTGATGCAGTGCAAGAGATGTATTGGATGCTGTCAGGTCATTCCCTACCTCTTGCCCCCGCAAAGATTAGATTAGCTTTAGCTAAAGACTGAAGAGAATAAACTTAGAAGATGCTTTGAGCAATCTTGCAGTGTACRAACATAAAGATTATATCAGTAAGCTCTTGGATCTAAAACTGCACCAGACTATCTTCTATATAAAAGATGCTGTGTAAAAGCAATTTTCGTTTTTGGTATTCTGAATACATGCTGAGCCTTTTATACCTGAAAAAGGATAGTTCTGATATGTAATGATGTTCTGCTGTCATTGTTTCCTGTGCTGGAACTGTGCCTCCCACTCACTGTAAACTAAATGGGATGATGTTTGCAAAATATAGTTGACTGCAAGACCKTTTGTATCCATCTTAATGGATTAGAACATGTTTGGAACTACTAAATCATGAAGGTCTGATTTCGTGCAAAGATTGCTTTGCTTGTGATGTGCAAAATTACTGAATCTTTACATAGGCAGCCCTTTTGGTAATGCCAGCCATGATCCTCCCAAAAAAGTAATTTAAAGAAATTAGGCAAATACCAGTGAACAAACTCCGGGAGCACAGGAGGAGTATAAAGATGAGGTGAGGGAGAAAGGTGTTAGAAAACATGTGCCCTGTCTGGTCAGCTGCTGTCAAGAATAGCACGTGGAAGACTTCAGAACCCTGGCTAGCCCTGAATGTCAGCCACCCCATCCCAACATCCAAGGCAATGTCATTAATGTAGAGCCACCTTCATCTTATTTCTGAACTATACTGACAAATGGTTCTGGTACATAGCTGAGTGTCCAGCTTTTATGGCCTTAAATATGCTTCTTTAATTACCAAGCTAGAAATACTCACTGCCAGTAGAATGAGTTTGAACCCTGAAGTATTTACAGTGGCATTCCATTCAACAATGCTAGAGMCAACTAAAAAGAGACTGTGAGAAGCAAGAGCTATTATTACTGTTATTATGCATAGTCAATTGTCAGATGAAATAAAATACACACACAAAATATGCTCAGGCTTCAAGTGTGGTTACATCAAAACTCTTATCTAGTCAATCTAGACCACGTCTGTGGTCTTGTTGACCACAGCATTTATTGTGTTATGTATATAAAAAGGATACTGCACTACTGCTCAACAGTTCTGGACAAGAAGCTTCACATCTCCCAAAGGCACGGTGGAAAATAAATTTCTCGGCTACCACCTAAGCCTGGGCTAGGTTATGACTTGTTATAAATGCCTACTAATGTATCTTCAATAAAAAATGATTATTTTGTTATCCTGAAGTACCTAGAGAGATGAGATTATTTCTGTGCTAATGGTATGTCAAGAAAACAAATGTTTGTCAAGTTAATGTTGCAGAGGTTCACAGATTCTGTGTTCCTCGGGTGAGCAGTTCAAAGCCACTAAGTGCTCTCGCTCAGCAGTTAATATTAGAGCAGATTAACTGTGTTACTCAAAGGGCACACAAAGGTGCAGCAGAAATAGACTTAGTGATGGAGAGGGCAACACAGCCAACTAGGACCAGGGTAAATGAGGCACAGCCCACAAGCTGTGGACAAGACTAATTTTTGTTATGTGATGAACTGCCTTTGACGTGTCCAATGCAACTGAACTGAGTGAGTAAAAGGAACTGCACGGACAGTATCGAGTAGGATGAAGCAGGTATGCTGTAGAGCACTGCACCAWTGGCTGTGGCCTCTGAGGAGATGCTCTGCAGGGAGCAGAGAGGCAGAGTGCAGGAGGAAAGGAGGGAGTTTTTAATCAATGCCCTGCTTACCAAAGCACTCATGATGCCTTGTTTTTCCAGTGCTGCTATGTCAGTCTGTTTCATTTCTCTGGCCTAATTCATGCCTTCAGACATGTTATAGGGCCCTTAATGCAAATAGTGCCCATGATGTAGAAGTCAGAATAAATTAACTAGAAGTCTGTCTTCTGACTTTAATGAAATGATAAGTGAGAAAATTGCATGGCTAGAGCCAGAGAACTTGACCATCTGACCCTTTCAAAAGCATATATGTTAAAGGAGTATAAATATCCACAAATCAAGAAGGCAAAGAGCAGAACTTTTTAATATCATCTTAATTCTCCAGTGTATATATTTCAGGCATGTGGACAGCCCCAATGGACTTAACTACAAAGACGAATTCCAGCAATGGAACTATTAATATGTTTTATTTTTTAAGTATCTTATGGCTTAATATATTTCTTGTGCAAAARTGAATCTGCTGTATTTCCTTGATTGCAACTCACCATTGAGCAATTTTAAAATTGCAAAACATTAACCAATGCTGAATCAGTTAAATACTAGCTAATGGAATGATGAGGAAATCTGAAAGATGAGTGAAAAGAACCCGGACAGGTTGGAAACTTTCTTCTTTATGTATGTTTCTGTGAAGGTAAATCAGCAGCAGCTTATTGAGATTCATTTTGCAAAGACTTAGGCAAATGTAGCTTGTCTCTGATGTTGCCACAAAATGGTTTTAGTAATATTTTTGTGAMGTTAAAGCATCAGCTGAAGAGAGATGACAGTACCATGGCTGCTTTAACTAAACAAATTCTGCAKCTATAACAAATGAGTTGTAAGGTATACTTAGATCAATAGGAATGAACCCTCTCTATCTAATTTTCCCCTTTTAATACAGTGTAAACTGTGTGGGAATAACAGAGAAAAAAGGACACCCAATATATTATTGTCACAACCTGCAATTCCATCAAGCTGTCCAATAATACCAAAGTATAGCTTTTATAAATTAAATCTTATCTGTTACGGTGCAAATATTTGCAATGCCATCTCACAAAAGGTAGACTTTGCTAATTTAAAAAAATATTTAAGATACTACTATTCCAGTAAACTATAGTATGTAAATGGCAGCATGCAATGCCTGAATTCTTAACATCAAACCAGTGGAAAATTAATTTTTACTTTTTTCTCCCTTTTTTCTTTTTTTTCCCTCCATTTTTTTTATGAGATGGAATATATGAAAAAAATCAGGTGTGTCCTTGTAAACAAGTTTGTATCAATGACTGTGTCAAACAGTTTTCCAGAAAACAAGAGAAAGAAACAAGGGATGCTTATTTGCACAGAGCTTCCACATTTCCCTCTAACTCCAGAGTTCCCTTTATGACTTTTTTCCTGGCCATGTACCAGAAATTCTGTGACAATATCTGCTGGTCATTTTTCTGCAGACCTTTCACAAAGCAGGACATATCTGCTGTGTGAGCATTTATTTCTGTGATGACTGCTCCTTTGGTTTTGAGTAACAATCATGGTTGTTCCAGTTGCCTGGTCCTAGAGATGGCCCCTACAAAGAGAGTAGAAGGATGTTGTGCACTGAATTTAAAACTGTAGAAATTGTGATTACTCATTATTTTATATATTTGTATATATGTTACTGCAATGAGTTATTATTTAGAACAAAATGAGTAAAATGAGTCATTGCTTAACAGAGTAGTGATTTYAGTAAAGCAAAATTCTTCATTAATTCTCTGTATTAATATTTGTGAGTTCTTATTAGAAGTGTGAAAAAAACATTTTAAATTATATTAACTTCACAGTAAAACCAATGCAAACAGAAATAGCAGCATATAAATTATCACATTATCCATTATCAGTTTCCAATTGTTTAAACAAGATAAAACACATCTCCTTCCTTCCCAGAAACAACAGACCTCACAGCAGTATTTGCTAGATRGCAAAGGCTAAACATTCATACCCATAAGTTCTCTCTTTTGAACAGACATTCAAGTGATTTAGCAGTTTGCTGTTGACCATTTCTGTAATAAAAAATATTGAAATTTGTCTTTTAGAATTTCTAAAATTGGGATACAMATGGAATTCTGTTTCAGCACTAAGGAATTTTTCTAGATTATAAGCCACTTAGATTGTTTTTCCCTGGCAAATTCTGAGAAAAGATTCCAGTCTGCCAAAATAGTAACAGAACACTATCATGCCAAAGCTAAAACCCATGCTGCACCTGCAACACTAACCTTTATCTTGCTRGGAAGTCCTGGCACATAGCAAAAATTTGTACAGGCCTCATGTAAAAAAAGGAAGCCAGTCTGGACTTCTTTTTCTCACTACCATACACTCAGGACAAGGTTCCAAAATCCCATTTCTGTCTTCTTGAGAATGTGAAATGAAATGTTTTCTTTACATTTTTGCTCTCAGTGCAGGATGCAAAGGTCTCTTCCACCCAGAAGAAAGGCTTCCTGCTGAGAGCTCATGGGATTAATCCTCTTGGTTAAAGGGTAAAGTTTGTTGCTGAAATTTAAGTTTCTAAATCCTCATGATAAAACACAAGCACTGATTAAATGCTCCAGATGGGTTTCTTGTTCCTTACTTCTTTAAGTGGGGAAATTCCACCAAACCACATTCATTCATAGAAAATCGAGTGCTCAGAAATTGTGATACACTGGTTTTAGGGTTTTACCACATGCTTCATTTTTCTCTTTGTGTTTGTGTTATATGAAATCATACTTAGAAACCATGATTATATTAGATTTTTTTTCATTGATCCTGCAAAGGAGGCATTTTGAATACAACTACAACCCTGATATTTTTTCACTTCCAATTTTCAGTCTATATTTTAGTAAATATTTTTATTCCAGAATTATTTATCCTGTTGCATGATAGCCAATCTAAACACTGCTGTATTCTAGTGAACAAGGCCAATCTCATGTTGCAGCTTTCAGCATTGAGAGCATAGTGCTGATACTGATGGTATTTGATTTCCAATTGGGTAATCCCCTTTTGAAAGGAGCCAGCACCTTGTCTTTATATTATAGGAGTAGTTCTCATTTGTATCATTCATTCTGCCTATGCCAATAAATTCAACAATAGTTAGCAAGGCTTCTCCTGAGATGTAGAATGATTCATATTTTTTCTATAATCTGTGTTTTCTACCTCCTGATTATGCAGTTTGATTATCAAAGTTTTATTTAATTTCATTTATTGACATAGTGTATCAGTGAAATTCAGATCTCCTAACACAATCTCTGCCATCTGGTTTCCATGTAGGAGGCCTGATATCCAATGAATCTGTGACAAACCTGGACAACATGAATGATGAAACATGAGTTAACCATTAATCAGACTGGTTATTCTTGATGATCATGAAATTTGGGACATATTTTACACATTTTACATCTGGCTAAAGATTCTGTAAGGTCTGGAGTCTTCTACAGATATGTTTTGTATGCATTTTCAAAAATGTATTTCTGAAAAACAACAAAAAAATATGTTCCATTAAGGGAGAATGGTGGTTGTTATGTTCCATGAAATATGATCCATTCAAAAGTGGCTCAAATGAAAACAGCTCATTTTTCTTGAACTTCATAGCACTGCATATTCTTTTCAGCACAACTGTGCAAAGCATTTCCTTTGTGACTGGCAGCATCATAATCCTGTACACTTTTAACAGTTTTATGACTCTTTCCTACCATTTTTTTTCCAGTTGTCTGATCCTTTCCTGCTCAGCTGAAGCATTATAACGAATTCTCTTCATAACTATTTTTGAGTAGATRCGCAGTTATTTTTTTCCTAGTCTGTGGCTGTCTTATGATTCTTTATGGCATCTGTTTTCAATTTCTTGATGAACATTTCTATATCAATAATATGGAGTTTCTCCGTCTTGTCTGCTATATCAAAGTTGCATATTGTTCTAGAGGGAAACATTTTTAACATATAATGCTTGACACATCTTTTCATTTGCTTGCAAGAACTTCTGAGAACATTTTCATGTCTGTCTTTATTGGCCCATTAGGCYTCCTACCAAAATCATTTATAACTCTTTTTGTGATTGGCATCATTTTTGTACATCTTTTTTTCCTGGCTATCACCTATCAATTTGCCTATCAATATATGCTAGCTATATTTACTTATTTATTCATTCATTTATTGAAGTATATATTAGCCATTTTAGGTGCTTACTGATACATATCTGTGCATCTACTTTTCACTACATCTTTTCTTAATGTGTCAATTTCTTCTTGACAGTACCTCTGAAGTGGTTCAATTTTGGATGTTTTTCTTTGGTGATGATATTCCATATGGCTTCATCAATCTATTCTTCATGTTCTGTTGGCAAAAACCTAATATGCTTTCAACCATGCAGGCATAAGTACTGCTGAGGTTCTCCATGCCTTTTATTTTATCAATATTCACTTTTCTTATATCATGCTCTTATATCATGCTCATGTATTCCATTTCAAATGTCATTCTGGCTCGTAAGAAGTTATAAGTCTGGAGATTGTGATTCTGCTAACTGATTTCTTTGTAAAGCATGTCTTTGCTTTCATCAATGTCATTGCTCACATGTGCTCTGCTTTTCATTTTCATTCCTTTCAATAAAAGGAATAAAGCATGTTCCCTTTGGCACTCCATTATACCATCTGGTGATACCAAAACTGTTTTGAAAATCTGTTGATGGATTTCTAAGACAAGATGATTTTGCCGGTGAAGATCTGTTCTCCATCAGCCTCATGTGAAATATTTTTGAATATGCCACTGTGGCAAGGTCTTTTTCCATGTGTGCATTCATTTCGCACAATCAAAGGAAGATGTTGCACTCACTCTAAAAAGCCTTTTGGGACACCTACTTTTTTAGGCATAGAGACATAATACTGCATAACTGCCACCTTCTCAAAGTGTCTGGAATTTTGTGTACAAGATCCTTCTCCTAACCAGCTCTCTATTTGCTGTGACTGCTCACTGTGATCAGCACAACCTTGCTCTTCCTACTGAGCAGAATGTCATTTCTTGAGTCTGATGCAGTTTTCTTCTGACCATCTTGACTCACTTATTTCCAGCTTTCCACCTTTCCAATAATTTTTGCTGGGGTTCTTTTTGCCTTTTTTTTTTTCCCCCCTAAACTGTAGCATCATCTAAACCTTTAAATCTTGCATAAATCTTTACTTGTCGAAAGCAACAGAGAAGCAAAAGATTTTTCAAAATGCTGGCTAAATTCCCTAGCTTACTCTGGCAAATTCTGACTCTCGTATCAAAAACAGCAATTATATACCTGGGGTTCTAAAGATCTCCCCTCTAACCTTACAGCTTGTCTACAAAATTCAGTCTAGGTACTAGAAGAAAAGAGGTGACTTCATACATAGTGTTTGAGTTCAATATTAGTTTTTGATTACCAGCTAAAAGTTCATTGTTGTGACTTCAAACACACAAGAAGTCCACTTCTTAGCTGAAAAGTTACAACTTTCCAGCAGAGACAGATAATAGAAGGATTTCAAATGAAGCATTCTACTAAATTTTTCAGAGCTTTCAGGATTAATGAGTGCTCTGTGAATAACCAGATGCTGTTTGAATATCCTCCAACAATAATGTGACCATCACTTTTGGAGTATGTGCATTAATGACCTGCTATTAGTTTTTACCTTTGCTATTTGATCTAGTCTTGAAGTCACTACTATAAGAGTGATTGATTGAAAAAAAAAAAAAAAAAAGGGGGGGGGTACTAAAGTATTTTTTTTTTAGAATTGTCTATGGTAAAACATGTAAATATACTGTTAGGTTAGCTAATCAAAAATATTCTAGTGAAGTTCTGTATAAGAATCATAGGGTCATAGAATCACAGAGTCCTTAAGGTTGGAAGGGACCTTTAGAGATCATCTAGTGTAACCCTTCTGTACATGCAGAATCACCTAGAGCATCTTTTGAGGAAACCTAATAGCTGTAGAAGTGAATTCCTGCTTTGCACTTAAAAGTGGTACTAAATTTCCAGGCAGGGAATAAGATTTTTAAGTGGCAAATCATGTCACCACAATGTCCAGCAGTAATCTTGGCAGACACAGGTGAGATAAGTAGCAAAGTGAGAAAAAGARTAAATGGAAAATGTTGTAGATTACTAAAGATTAGAAGAAAAATGTTGAAAAACTTTTCAATAACCTATAAAAGCAGAATTTTTTACATGATGGAGTACAGAACATAYTGGATTATAATGTGGCTACATCTTGTATGCAGACTGAATGGGTGATGTTTGTACCTTCTTATAATAATAGAACAAAGAAACTGTGTAATTGCTTTCTGTGATTAAACAGTAAACTTAGAATGTTCAGAAGAAAATCTTTTCCCTTTCTTCAATGAAAAATTAACTTGAGGAACTCAMCGATGCAAGAAATTGAGGCAAATARCTTAGTGTGATGCAAGAATGGATTGCAACGCAAAGAAGTAATAAGAAAAGGCTGTGCAATCATACAGAATAGGATAAAACAACAAAAGTCATCAATCCTAATGTTTCTAACCATAAGCTATTCATGTATCAGTATTAGCAAAGAAATTTCTGCACTTTTCTCATTTCATTCTTACTACAGCTATTCTCTAAGGGAGTAGTATCCTCACAATACTGGTAGAAGCATCACAAGAGATGAAAACCTACCTCTGGAAGCAATCTATTTCCTCAGTCTATTCCCACACTTCATCTCCTAAATCCTTAAAGGTCAATCTTACTAACACCACATCACCAGTGACTCCTTGGAGGTGCTAGTACTGGAATGTTGGTCTTCCCAGGCTCCTTATGGTGGGGTGCTGCTTTGGGGCCAATCAGTCAAATTACTGCAGTGGCTCCATAGCATTGATTGATTGACTGCATTTAGGAGCATAAATGCAGGATTTTAAAGAACATCCACAATCACAAATGCATGGCCTATGACTATCACTTATTCCTTCTTAGCAGAGACATTTGCACAGTATACAAATGCAGCATTGTTCTGCATGCCAGAAAGTCAAAACTAGCCAGTGTGTAGCTGAGAAATCCTTTATCTCTTAGGAAACAGAACAAATCCACACCCAGAGGAATGGTCATGTTGTGTCAAAATTCAATACCAGCCTTTACCTTCTGCAGCAGCTTTGCAGAGCTACACACCACTTGGGAGCTCAGGGAGAGACCTCTCAGAGGTATAACTATTTTACACTCCCTCTTGGACTGATTCCATTCAAGCTGGTGTGAWGTACACCTTGACAAAGGCAAAGGCAAGAACAAATGCCACCTGCCGTCTTCTCTGGGTGGTCTCTTTGAGGAGGCTGGCCCCACCAGAGGAGGCCTGCCTTCCCAAACAYAGGGACTGCAAAGATCCCTGGTTCTCAGTCAAGGTACATGTGGGGAAGGCAATCATACTGGGGAAGTCATACTAACATCAAGGACAAAGTAATCATTTGGTAAGTGTGCCCACAACATGAATGAGTGTGTGTGGGAAGAGATTTGTAACAGACTTGAAAGCAGAGTGTGTAATTTAGAGGCTAATGGTTGCTATGGAGTTCAACTGAAGCACAGAGTGGCAGCAAAAAACCCGTATACAAAAGAAAGAACCTCAGACAGAAACAAAACATGGTGAATATTTTTATACCTTTAAAAATGCCTCTGAGATGTAATTTTTGCATAACAAAAGATTAAAATGATACAGATCCTCTCTATAGGCTGGTACATTTCCCCTTCACCACCAAAGGCTTCTAGCTCACCAAAGGAAGAATTCAAAGCCAGCCAGATATCTGTGGGTGACTGGCCTCCCTTCGCAAGGGTGGATTTGTGATATTATTAAATACAATCCAAGTTTCATCTTAATCAGCTCTGATCCTTGTACTCTGTGTKCTGTTAGACTAGTCATTTCCACGCAGCAAATTTACTCCACTTATCTATCTAGTCTGTTTATTCAAGATTTGCAGCTACTTGGGAATTTTATATATAGCCTTTCACAGATGCTGTGAGGAGGAACYTGCTATCTTTTCATTGCAAAATAGTGGAGCTGCCTGTCAGAAGTCACCATACTAGAGCAGTCTTGCATAGCTAAACTGGATGTGGAAGAAGAATAGAGAATAGAAGAACTGGAGATAGAACATATTAATTTAATGAAATCTATGAAAATGAAAAAAAAAAAAAAAAGAATGTACCCTAGTATGGCAAGATAAAGAAAGAGCTGATGTCTCATTAAATAAGAAAATTAAAAAGCCCATATTGTTGTGTAAGAATTTCTCCAGTTTGTGTACTAGTGAATCAGTACTGAGCCCGGTGTCTTCAACTTGTTAATCAATGACTTGGACGAGGGCATGGAGTGCACCCTGAGCAAGTTTGCAGATGATACCAAGCTGGGTGGAGTGGCCAACACTCCAGAGGGCTGTGCTGCCATCCAGAGAGACCTGGACAGGCTGGAGAGTTGGGCAGAGAGGAACCTCATGAGATTCAACAAGGATAAGTGCAGGGTCCTGCACCTGGAGGAGAATAACCCCAGGCACCAGTACAGATTAGGGGTCGTCCTGCTGGAAAGCAGCTCCACAGAGAGGGATCTGGGAGTCCTGGTTGACACCAAGTTAACCATGAGTGAGCAGTGTGCCCTCGTGGCCAAGAAGGCCAATGGAATCCTGGCCTGCATCAGGAGGAGTGTTGCCAGCAGGTCAAGGGAAGGTCCTGCCCCTCTCCTCAGCTCTGGTGAGGCCGCATCTTGAGTATTGGGTGCAGTTCTGCGCTCCCCAGTATAAGAGGGACGTGGGGCTTCTAGAGGGGGTCCAGTGACAAAGATGATCAAGGGACTGGAGCATCTGCTTTATGAAAAGAAGCTAAGTGAGCTGGGCCTGTATAGCCTGGAGAAGAGAAGACTGAGAGAAGATCTGATCAATATGTATAAGTACCTGAGGAGAGAATGTAGGGAGGACGGGGCTAACGTGTTCTTGGGGGTGGCCAGTGATAAGAAAAGGGGCAATGGGTACAAGTTGAAACACAGGCAGTTCCATCTCCATGTGAGGAAGAACTTCTTTCCTGTGAGGGTGACAGAGCCCTGGCACAGGCTGCTCAGGGAGGCTGTGGAGTCTTCTTCTCTGGAGATCTTGAAAATCTTCCTGGATGCCGCCCTATGCCCCGTGCTGTGGGTGTCCCTGCTGGAGCAGGGGGAATTGGACTAGATGATATCTAGAGGTCCCTTCCAAACTTAACCATTCTGTGTTTCTGTGAATTATTCCTTTTTCTACAGACAATAACTTGAAATAGCTTTGAATTATTCCAGAAAGAAAGTTATTCATGGCTGGTCAAAATATTTGTTGTGAGCATTTGCTGTGAACACAACCCATTTTCTCTGTGCATCCTAGACAAGGAGGCTAATTTATGTGTACATCTCCACTCTTCAGAACTCAGGCAGATACAAACAAGCCCTTTTCAGCACATGAGTCAGCCATGAGCTCTTCTATTCGACTGTTCATCTTTTCTTGTGTGGGCTTAGTCAAATGAGTCACAATGTTTTTCCAAAATCCTTCACTTTGCAGTTATTCTTCAAAGTTGCAGTCAGCCAGGGAGCTGCCTTGACTTCTGCACCCTTCATATACCTTCATATACAGGGTCTTTCCTCACCAAAAGAACTGGAAACATGAACATGGGGTATTGCTGACTTTGGACTGACTCTTGTTTCACTCTGATATCAGGGAGCAGTGTAACTATTTGCCATCTGTAGAGATTGAATCAAGATAAGAACCCATAAGCACTGCCTGAACAGTTCTTTTCAGCAGGGATAAGTTTTAAAATTATATATTTGCTGGATTCTAAGGGCTTCTTCATAGATAGCGTAACTTTGCTGCACATGGGAGCAATTCAGAACTTTCCTTCCTGGGTTCTTTCTCCTCATGCACTATACCTACTACCATGCTGTCTCTCTAAGGCTTTCTTTGCAGCTTCTTCAGCTTTGATTAGCTTAAATACTTTGGGATAACCTGAAATGTTTTCCTGATTGCTTTTCTTTCTGCTTCCTTTTCTCCCTTTTGCTCCTAGTAGGAATACCCCAAGTCATATCCTGACATCTTTCTCCCTCACTGGAAGCTGAGCATGCCTTTCTCCTCTTGTTGGTGTCTTATTGTACATGGAGGGAAAAAGCAAGATGTGCTCTCTTACCTGTCTTCCRTCTAAGAAAAAATTTTGCTTGTATCACACTAAATGATATTTTGTGCATTTTTGTGATGCGTACTATGCTGCCTTCGCTCACTTAGGTGTTCAAACAGACTCAGTCAAACCAGCTCTTTTACTTACTCTTTYGTTAGCTTATGACTAATATGCATTGTAGCAAGTTCACTTTTATGTTACGTTTAAAAAGTGATATTGCCACCAAATTTGTATTGCAAACCAGTCTATAACAAGTAAATAAATGCCTTTTATCTACCTTTCTTTTCAATGATGCCACTTTTTCTATATTGCAGGACAGATGCTTTTATGGTAAATTTGTTTAAAAATATTAAGCTGACTTGCCGTAACTCCCCAGGTGACWGTATTGGTACAAATTTCATTAGCTTGATATCTTGAGGGACTGTGAGGACTTTTACTGACAGTTTGCTTATTTTGCTTAGTTAATCTTAATGGCTTCAGCTACTAATGCGTTATATTTTTACTTTTAACAATTTGAATAATCTAATTAATTTCACTTACATGGACCTGCACTTAAATGTTTTGTGACAGTAATCTGAAAAGCCTTTATTGATGCTCTCCCCTCAGAAATATATCACTTTCTTGCAGCATATTGTGCTTTACCTCTTATTCTCCAGCAGTCCCTCCACTTTATTTTCAAGGTATCTCCTCAAAATGACTGGTGGCAGAATCGGGCAAATAGATCATTTAATTTCCCTGCAATGTCTTTATCCCCTTTAATTGTTCCCATTGCACCCTGGTACTCCACTGAGCCTTTTGATTCTCTCACAGCTTGCTTACACCTCTTGTAATTAAGTAATTTCTTCTTATTTATTTTTCTGTTATGCCTTTGGCTAATCTCTCCACCAAATCCCTCAACTGAACCATTCCCATTTTCGTTTTACATCATTGTTCTTGATGACTAGCTTCTGTTGGGCTAACTTCCATTTTCCAAAGGATATCTGAAGAGCCTCTTTTGTGGTACCTTTCCATTCAGCCATGGAAAATAGGCTTTTTCCCTCCCTTCTGCCTTTTGTCATTCAGGGGCATGTGCAAACCTTTTGTAACTCATTAATGGCTCACTTCAGCTGGCTCCATGCTGAATCCTTACAGCAACTTCCCCAGTCCCTTTTGTGTAATAGTAATTTATTTATTTCTTTTTTTTCTTTTTTTTTTTTTTTTTTTTTTTGTTTCAAACTGGAGAGAGGGAGGGGGAAGGGAGTTGGAGAAGGAAAGTGAACGTTAAGCAAAGCAACAAAAGAGATGGACTAATAGAAAGTGGCTCTGTGTTCATGCATAGAAAACCGTTTGGATGCAAATTGGTCACACAGCTGAATGATTTGTCTCAAAGCCTCAAGATTAGGGAGCAGAGGGTTTCAGCCTCAAGAGGCACTCAGGCTGATTTCTGCCCAGACACAGCATTCACAAAACAGTGTGCCTGCAAACAACCCACCTGGGGGACTTGGGTGCTCCTTTCATATCTTCTTATATCCAACCTGGAAAAAAAGGCTTTATGTTGGCTCTGAGATATTTCCTATGCCGTGTTTTATAATCTGCARGTCCCTGCTAGGGGAGGAAACCTTATTTACATAGACAGAGGACACATAGGTTATTCATACCCCAAGGAAACTAGGTGCCAAAACCTGGAAAACCAGGCAAAACATTTCTACTAAATTTGAAGGAAAGTACAGGCAACTAAATACTTGATAACCTGGTAATTTATGTAGTTACCTGAAGAAAAAAAAAAAAAAAA
>NW_020455920.1:30636-31790 GCF_003342845.1 Nothoprocta perdicaria | reverse complement strand
ACCCAAAACCGCCGCTGCTGGGGCGGGTGGAAAAAAGGCTAAAATTGGCCTGGAAAAACCAGCGACTTCCTCAGAAACGGGGCAGAAACGGCCCGTTATGCCTCAACGGCCCCACAACGCCCCAAAACGCCCCGAATTGCCCCAAAACGCCCCAAAATGCCCCAAAACACCTCAAAATGCCTCAAAATGCCCCCAAATGACCCCAAAACGCCCCCAAAATGCCCCCAAATGCACCAAAACGCCCCGAAATGCCTCCAAAATGCCCCCCAAACGCCCCAAAACACCCCAAAATGCACCAAAATGCCCCCAAACGCCCCCAAAATGTCCCAAAATGTCCCAAAATGCTCCAAAACGCCCCAAAAGGCTCCAGAATGCCCCGTTTTGCCCCAAAATGGCCCCCAAAATGGCCGCCTGGAGGCGCTTGATGGCCAATGATCAATAAGGTCGATGGCCTCGGTCTTGAGGAATCAGGGATTGATCAGTGATCGATAAGGGATCAATAAGGGATCGATCAGTGATCGATAACGGATCGATCAGTGATCGATAAGGGATCAATAAGGGATCGATCAGTGATCGATAACGGATCAATAAGGGATCGATCGGGGGCAATAAGTGAGCAATAAGGGATTGATCAGTGATCAATAAGTGACCAATAAGGGGCGGGGCCGCTGATCAATTGGAGACGCCCCCAGGAGCCGATCGATCGATAATCAATGCGATCGGTCGCCGATACAGCCAATAATCGATCAATGGGGCCAATGATCAATAGGGCGAGCGGCCCCGCCATCAGGCGACCAACGAGGGGCGGGGCCGAGACCCGATCAATAATCGATCGGGGGCGCAATGGGCCAATCGATTGATAAACGCTCGACGTAATCAATACCCGACTTGATCGATCACCGATAGCGTCAATAACCAACCCCACCCAGGACCGATATGATCAATAATCGATAATCGATAATCGATAATCGATAATCGATAATCGATGACGAATCACCAATAACCGATAACAAAGAATCGATCGTAAATAATCAATCGTAAATAATCGATAGCCAATAATCGATAATCAATAATCGATAATCAATAATAGGGTTGAGCTCGGCTTTATTTCCTGCTCCCAACGCCCCACTTGGTCCGGCCTTGCAAAGCTCAGC
>NW_020455920.1:24015-28596 GCF_003342845.1 Nothoprocta perdicaria | reverse complement strand
GCCGGCCTTGCAAAGCTCGGCTTCCTGCCACCTTTGCAAAGCCCTTTTCTGAGCCCAGCTTGTCCTTGAGCTGAGCTTACAAAGCCCTTTTCCCGTCCTGCTTGCAAAGCCCTTCCTTGAGCCGGGCTCCTAATGCTGGATTTAGGAGCCGGGCTCCTAATGCTGGATTTGAGCCGAGCTTGCAGTGGAGCCGGGCCTGCAAAGCTCCTTTTTAAGCCGCGGTTACGAAGCTCGTTTTAAGCCGCGCTTACGAAGCTCGTTTTTAAGCGGCGCTCCCAGTCCTTCCCTTCCTGTCGTGCTCGCAAAGCTCGGCTTTGAGCTCTGCTGGCAACGCTCGCTCTTAAGCTGAGCTCGCGACGCGCCATTTTGAGCCGGGCTTACCAAGCCCTTTTCTGAGCCAGACTCATGACGCTCATTCTTAAGCCCTGCTCGTGATGCTCATTCTTAAGCCCTGCTCACGACGCTCCTTCTTAAGCCAGGCTTACAAAGCCCTTTCCKATAGGCGCTCCTTCTTAAGCCCTGCTTGTGACACTCATTTTTAAACCCTGCTCGTGATGCTCGTTCTTAAGCCCCGCTCACGATGCTGGTTCTTGGGCCCTGCTTGCAAGGCTCGTTTCTAAGCTGGGCTTGTGACGCTCGTCTTTAAACTGGGCTTGCCAAGCCCTTTCCAATAGGTGCCTGTTCTTAAGCCCCGCTCACGATGGCGGTTTTCAAGCCCTGCTCAAGCCCGGTTCTCAAGCCGGGCTTGCCAAGCCCTTTCCGATAGGCGCTCGTTCCTAAGCCCTGCTCACTAGGCTCGTTTTTAAGCCCTGCTCGYGACGCTTGTTCCTAAGCCCTGCTCGTGATGCTTGTTCTTAAGCCCTGCTTGCGAGGCTCCTTCTTAAGCCAGGCTTGCGAAGCCCTTTCCAATAGGTTGTTCTTAAGCCCTGCTCACGACGCTGGTTCTTAGGCCCTGCTCGTGGCACTTGTTTTTAAGCCCTGCTCGCAAGGCTCGTTTTTAAGCCTGGCTTGCCAAGCCCTTTCCGATAGGCGCTCGTTCCTAAGCCCAGCTCGTGATGTTTATTTTTAAGCCCTGCTCGTGACTCTCGTTTTTAAGCTGGGCTTGACAAGCCCTTTCCGATAGGCGCTCGCTCTTAAGCCGGGCTTGTGAAACCCTTTCCGATAGGCGCTCCTTCTTAAGCCCTGCTCACAAGGCTCCTTCTTGAGCCCTGCTCGCGACGCTCGTTCCTAAGCCCTGCTCGCGAGGCTCGTTTTTAAGCCGGACTTACCAAGCCCTTTCCGACAGGCGCTCATTCTTAAGCCTTGCTCATGACGCTTGCTCTTAAGCCCTGCTCGCGATGCTCGTTCCTAAGCCCTGCTCACAATGCTCATTCTTAAGCCCTGCTCACCACGCTTGCTCTTAAGCTGGACTTACCAAGCCCTTTCCAATAGGTGCTTGTTCTTAAGCCCTGCTCGCCACGCTTGCTCTTAAGCCGGACTTACCAAGCCCTTTCCAATAGGTGCTTGTTCTTAAGCCCTGCTCGCCACACTCGCTCTTAAGCTGGACTTACCAAGCCCTTTCCAATAGGTGCTTGTTCTTAAGCCCTGCTCGCCACGCTCGCTCTTAAGCCGGGCTTACCATGGTATTTGATGGGCGCTCGCCGCGCTCGCTCCCAAGTCGCCCCCGCGCCGCCCCCCGCCTAAGCCCGGCTTGCCGCATTCCCCCCCAAACCGCCCTGGCAAAGCCCCCTCTTGAGCCGAGCTCAGGGCGCCCAAACCCCTCCTTTTCCCCCCAAAACCCGCCCCAGAAAAGCCGCTTTTTGGGGGCCCACCTGGTCCGAGGCGCCCGGGCCGGCGCCGGCGGCCGTTTTGGGGCCAGAACCGGCGTCTCGGGGGAAAAGCTCCCGCCCGGGCCCAACTTCCCCATTGCGGGGGGCCCCGGGGCTTTCACGTCCCCTTTTTTTTGTGGCGGCACAAAATGGCCGCCCCGTCTTCCCACGGGCTTCCTCAAAATGGCCGCCCCGGGGTCTTCTCCTGGTGGCCCCACCCTGGTGGCCCCCTGAGGTCAATGGTCCCCATTGGGTCCCCTTGAGGTCAATGGTCCCCATGGTGTCCTCCTAACGTCACCGGTTCTCCCCATGTTCCTGCCCCAGGATCTTCTCCTGGTCTTCTTCAAAATGGCCGCCCTGTCTTCTCCCGACCTTCCTCAAAATGGCCGCCCCGGGGTCTTCTCCTGGTGGCCCCCATGGTGTCCCCCCGAGGTCAATGGTCCCCATTGGGTCCCCCAAATGTCACCGGTTCTCCCCATGTTCCCACCCCAGGTTCTTCTCCTGGTGGACCCCGTTGTGTCCTCCTAATGTCACCGGTTCTCCCCATGTTCCCACCCTAGGATCTTCTCCCAATGGTCCCCATGGTGTCCCCCCAACGTCACCAGTTCTCCCCACGTTCCCACCCCAAGATCTTCTCCCAATGGCCCCCATGGTGTCCCCCCAATGTCACCAGTTCTCCCCACGTTCCCACCCCAGGATCTTCTCCCAATGGCCCCCATGGTGTCCCTCCAAGGTCAATGGTCCCCATTGGGTCCCCTTGAGGTCAATGGCCCCCATGGTGTCCTCCTGATGTCACCGGTTCTCCCCATGTTCCCGCCCCAGGATCTTCTCCCAGTGGTCCCCATGGTGTCCTCCTAACGTCACCAGTTCTCCCCATATTCCTGCCCCAGGATCTTCTGGTGGTCCCCATAGTGTCCCTCCAACATCACTGGTTCTCCCCATGTTCCCACCCCAGGATCTTCTCCCAATGGTCCCCATGGTGTCCCCCCAATGTCACCGGTTCTCCCCACGTTCCCGCCCCAAGATCTTCTCCCGATGGCCCCCATGGTGTCCTCCTAACGTCCCCGGTTGTCCCCTCGCCCCTGTCCCCGCAGTCTCGGCCCACGCGCCCGCCGTCTACCCGCTGACGCCCTGCTCCTGCGCCGGGGACAACGTCACCGTGGCCTGCTCCGCCGCCGGCTTCTTCCCGGAGCCGCTCGAGGTGACGTGGGCCTCCGCGCCGCCCTCCGCGGTGGCCACCTTCCCCGCGGCCTGGGCGCCCGACACCTTCTACCAGCTGGTGAGCAGCCTGACCACCACGGCGGCCAACGGCCAGGCGGGCGGCGTGGCCTGCACCGTGCGCCACCCGGCCACCGACACCAGCGTCACCAAGAGCTTCAACGGTGAGAGCGGCGGGGCGGCCACAGCGGGGTCCGCGTGGCTCCTGGGCTTGGGCCTGGGCTTGGGCGGCTCCTGGAGGTCCTGGGGCTGCTCCTGGAGGTCCTGGTTGGCTCCTGAAGGTCCTTGTTGACTCCTGGAGGTCCTGGTTGGCCCCTAGAGGTCCTGGGGTTGCTCTTGGCCTCCTGGCCTCCATTGCAGGAGGTCCTGGTTGGCCCCTGGAGGTCCTGGTTGGGTCCTGGAGGTCCTAGGATGGCTCCTGGAGGTCCTGGGGCTGCTCCTGGAGGTCCTGGTTGACTCCTGAAGGTCCTGGTTGACTCCTGGAGGTCCTGGTTGGCCCCTAGAGGTCCTGGGGTGGCTCTTGGCCTCCTGGCCTCCATGGCAGGAGGTCCTGGTTGACTTGTGGAGGTCCTGGTTGACTCCTGGATGTCCTGGGGCTGCTCCTGGCCTCCTCTCCTCCACTGCAGGAGGTCCTGGTTGACTCTTGGAGGTCCTAGGATTGTTTTTGACCTCCTTTCCTCCATTGCAGGAGGTCTAGGCTGACTCCTGGAGGTCCTTGTTGACTCCTGGAGGTCCTGGTTGGCCCCTAGAGGTCCTGGGGTTGCTCTTGGCCTCCTGTCCTCCATTGCAGGAGGTCTGGGTTGGCTCCTGGAGGTCTTGGGGCTGCTCCTGGAGGTCCTGGTTGGCCCTTGGAGGTCCTAAGATTGTTCTTGGCCTCCTCTCCTCCATTGCAGGAGGTCCTGGTTGACTCTTGGAGATCCTGGGGTGGCTCCTGGAGGTCCTGGTTGACTCCTCGAGGTTCTGGGGTTGTTCTTGGCCTCCTCTCCTGCATTGCAGGAGGTCCTGGTTGACTCTTGGAGGTCCTGGTTGGTCCCTAGAGGTCCTGGGGCTGCTCCTGGCCTCCTCTCCTCCATCGCAGGAGGCCCTGGTTGGCCCCTGGAGGTCCTGGTTGGCCCTTGGAGGTCCCGGTTGACTCCTGGAGGTCCCGGTTGATGAGCCCAGCCCTTTCCTTGCTCTCCCCTAGACGTGTGCCCCGTGCCCACCATGGTGACCATCCTGGTCCACGACGACGGTGAGGACAGCGAGGAGGTGCAGCTGGTGTGCGTGACCGAGGGCCTGGCCGAGCAGGCCCAGGTGCAGTGGCTGCAGAACAGGGAGCCGCTGGAGGCCCAGGACGAGGCCTTCTGCGGCCGCTGCTCCGACGGGCGGAGCCTCCAGTGGAGCCGTGTCTCCATTGGCCGGCGGAGCTGGGAGCAGGGCGTGGAGGTCACCTGCCGCGTGTCCAGCGCCGGGCTGGAGGAGCCCATCGAGGAGAGCATCAGGAACACGTGTCCAGGTCAGGAGGTGGACGGATGGATGGATGGATGGATGGATGGGTGGGTGGGTGGGTGGGTGG
>NW_020455920.1:20324-22634 GCF_003342845.1 Nothoprocta perdicaria | reverse complement strand
CTATTGGAGGAGTCAACTGGGCCGGTCTACTGGAAGGGTTTGGTCTACTGGAAGGGTCTAGTCTATTGGAAGGGTCAACTGGGCTGGTCTACTGGAAGGGTCTAGTCTATTGGACGGGTCAACTGGGCTGGTCTACTGGAGGAGATGGGTCTGCTGGGATGGTCTATCCTACTGGAAGGGTCAACTGGGCCGGTCTACTGGAAGGACTTGGTCTATTGGAAGGGTCTAGTCTACTGGAAGGGTCAACTGGGCCGGTCTGCTGGAGGAGATGGGTCTACTGGAAGGGTCTGTCCTACTGGAAGCTGGTCTACTGGAAGGGTTTCATCTATTGGAAGGGTCTAGTCTATTGGAAGGGTCAACTGGGCCAGTCTGCTGGAGGAGACGGGTCTACTGGGATGGTCTATCCTACTGGAAGCCGGTCTACTGGAAGGGTTTGGTCTACTGGGAGGGTCTGTCTTACTGGAAGAGTCAACTGGGCCGGTCTACTGGAGGAGATGGGTCTGCTGGGGTGGTCTATCCTACTGGAAGCCGGTCTACTGGAAGGGTTTGGTCTACTGGGAGGGTCTGTCTTACTGGAAGAGTCAACTGGGCCAGTCTACTGGAGGAGATGGGTCTGCTGGAAGGGTCTGTCCTACTGGAAGGGTCTAGTCTACTGGAAGGGTCTAGCCTACTAGGAAGGCCCAAGGCCTTTGGGCGAGCCCAAAGGGCAGGTCCCCCCGCTAGAGCCTGGCCTAGCGGGAAGCTCTAGCCTGCTGGAAGGGCCAGCCTATGGGGAGCGAGGCTCAGCCGGGAGGGTCCCGGCCCTCGAGAGAGCCCCTGTGACCTGGTCTCGCGCCCGTCCCCACAGACGGCCCCGTGCAGATGCCCCAGGTCTACGTCTTCCCCCCGGCGGCGGAGGAGCTGGCGCGGGAGGAGGCGGCCACCTTGACGTGCCTGGTGACCAGCTTCCGGCCCAAGGACGTGCTGGTGACCTGGACGCAGGGCGGGCAGCCGGTGCCCAGCGGCAGCTACCAGGTGTTCGGCCCCGAGGAGGACGCGGGCGGCTACACGGTCTACAGCGCGCTGCGGACGTCGGCGGCCGCGTGGCAGCGGGGCGACGCGTTCGCGTGCGTGGTGGCCCACGAGGGGCTGCCCATGACCTTCGTGCACAAGGGCCTGGACAAGAGCGCGGGTAAAGCCACGGCCGTCAACGTCTCGGTGGTGCTGGCCGACGCCGACGTCACCTGCTATTGAGCGCGCGTGGCGGCCGCCGGGTTGAGTTGAGTTGAGTTGATTGAGTTCAGTTGAGTTGGGTTGGGTTGGGTTGAGTTGAGTTGCGTTGGGTTGGGTTGAGTTGAGTTGATTGAGTTGAGTTGGGTTGGGTTGGGTTGAGTTGAGTTGATTGAGTTGACTTGGGTTGAGTTGGGTTGGGTTGGGTTGGGTTGCGTTGGGTTGGGTTGGGTTGGGTTGGAAGCGCGCGCGATGGTTGTGGAGCATCGCGGAGGGGCTTCCAATAAAGCAAAGAGACGCAACGTGGCAGCGCGTGGTCGTGGTTGGGGGGAGGTCGTGGTTGGGGGGGTGGGGGACCCCACGCTTCCAAAATGGCCCCCCCGCGGTGGGAGGTGGGACCCCCCCGAGGTGGCACCTCCAGGGGTGGCCTCATCCAAGGGGGCTGCTCCTTGGGCGCTCCCTGGAGCAAAAGGGTGGGAAAAGACCCCAAAACATGGAGCCGCACCCCCAAAAACGGGGGGAAACGGCCCCGAGACCGCCCAAACTCGCTGCTCCTCCTCCGTTGACTCCTTCCAGGG
Source organism: Nothoprocta perdicaria (assembly GCF_003342845.1). NCBI lineage: Eukaryota > Metazoa > Chordata > Aves > Tinamiformes > Tinamidae > Nothoprocta > Nothoprocta perdicaria. The sequence continues at coordinate 20,847 of NW_020455920.1, read as the reverse complement.
CGCCAAAGGTCCCTCCCCAAAATGCACCTTTTTCACCCCAGAACGGAGGGGCAAAAAAGCCCCTATTGGGGCTTGTTTTGAGTGAAAAAAAGGCGGAAATGGGCTCGATTTGGGTGAAAAGTGGGCGAAAATGGGCTCACTTTGGGTGAAAAGGGGGTGAAAACGGGTTCGATTTGGGTGAAAAGTGGGTGAAAATGGGCTCGTTTTGGGTGAAAAACGGGTGAAAATGGGCTCGTTTTGGGTGAAAAGCGGGTGGAAATGGGCTCGTTTTGGGTGAAAAACGGGTGAAAATGGGCTCGTTTTGGGTGAAAAGCGGGTGGAAATGGGCTCGTTTTGGGGGAAAAGCGGGTGGAAATGGGGTCGCTTTGGGTGAGAAGCGGGTGAAAACGGGCTCGCTTTGGGTGAAAAGTGGGTGAAAATGGGCTCGCTTTGGGTGAAAAACGGGTGAAAATGGGCTCGTTTTGGGTGAAAACTGGTTTGAAGTGGGCTCGATTTGGGTGAAAAGTGGGTGGAAATGGGCTCG
>NW_020455920.1:17950-19441 GCF_003342845.1 Nothoprocta perdicaria | reverse complement strand
TTGCTTTGGGTGAAAAGCGGGCGAAAACGGGGGGCTGAAATTGGCCCCCGAATCCGCGGCTCCTTGCCGAGCATTTTGGGGTGGGAAACGGGAGGAAACGGGGGCGCCGGCGCCGTTCCGCGCCCCGGAGCCCCGCGGGACCCCCTTGCTGTCCCTTGCCCCCCAGGCTGGGTGTCGGTGGCGTTCGGGGAGGACACGATGGCCGAGGGCCCCGAGACCCCCGGCGAGCTGTGGACGGCCGTGACCTTCATCTTCCTCTTCCTCCTCAGCCTCTGCTACAGCACCGGCGTCACGCTCTTCAAGGTACCGCGCTCTCGTTAGCGGGCTCGCTAGCCGCTAATTAAGCCGGGCTCGCTAGCCGCTAATTAAGCCGGGCTCGTTAGCCGCTAATTAAGCCGGGTTTTGGGGCAGGTTGGCGAAATTCGGTGTTTTTCCTAGGTCCTGTGACCCCCGTGGGTCTCAGCGAGGGCCCCGACCTTCATCATCCTCAACGAGGAGCGAGGAACTCCAGCGTTTTGGGGCGTTGCGCCCCGATTTGCACCAAAATCACCCCAAAAATCCCGTTGGGGAAATTTATTTTATTTTATTTTATTTTTCCGATGGGGAAAAGAAGCTTAGTTTTCCATTTGGGGTGAAATCGGGGTGTTTGGGGGCTTTGCGCCCTGATTTACGCCAGGTTGCAAAAAAAAAACGCGTTTTTTTGTTCCTTTTGTGATAAAATTGGGGTGTTTGGGGGCGTTGAGCCCCGATTTACACCAGGGTGCCCAAAAAACACCCGTTTTTTGCCCTTTTCTGATAAAACCGGGGTGTTTCCATGCATTTCGCCCCAATTTACGCCAGAGCCGCACAAATAATTTCCCCCTTTTTCCCCTGTTTTCCCCCACAAAAACACACGAAAAYGGGCTGTTTTGGTGCATTTCACCCCAATTTACGCCTGGGCTGGGAGAAAAAAAAAAGCCATTTTTCTCCTTGCGACAAAACCGCGGCGTTTTCGCACGTCGCCCCCCMAAAACCCCCGGGCGGGCAGTTGTTGTTGTTCAAAAATCGCCTTTTTTGGCCCTTTTGGGGCGTTTTCCCACGTTTTTGGGGGCCGCCCAGTCATTCCGGGAGCGGAAAGTGGCCGATTTTGGCGCCCAACATCTGGCCGGGCTCTCCAGATGTTTCCTGTTTTCGCCGGCGCCGTCTCCCCGTCTGAGTCAGCGCGCGTCGAAAATAACCATCGAGCAACCCCGAAACCACTGCTTTTGGCCCCAAAAACACCGCGAAGCGAGGGGAGGGGGAAACTGAGGCAAGAACTTTTCTTTTTTTTTTTTTTCTGGGAAATCCTCGCTGCTGAAAAATGGGTAAAAAAGCTGAAAAATGAATAAATGAGGTGCGAAAACAGCGATTTKGGGGTAAAAATGTCGTTTTTTGTTTGCAGGGCGCCCGGTTTTCTTGGGAATGGGGGAGGGGCATGCATTCGCACCCCAAAAAAAGGGGAGGGAAGGGGGT
>NW_020455920.1:10623-17348 GCF_003342845.1 Nothoprocta perdicaria | reverse complement strand
GGCATTCCCAAGCACATGAGGGCATTCCCAAGGTCGCCATGGCATTCCCAAGCTCTTTACAGCATTCCCAAGCTTCCTATGGCATTCCCGAGATCATGGCAGTGTTCCCAAGCTCACCACGGCATTCCCAAGCCCATCATGGCATTTCCAAGGCCATTACGGCATTCCCCATTCCATTAGGGCATTCCCAAGCTTGTCAGGGCATTCCTAAGCCTATCGTGGCATTCCCAAGCTCACGATGACATTCCCAAACATGTCATGGTATTCCCAAGCTCATCATGGCATTCCCAAGCTCATCATGGCATTCCCAAGTCCATTACGGCATTCCCAAGCTCCTTATAGCATTCCCAAGCTCATCATGGCATTCCCAAGTTCACCAGAGTGTTCCCAAGCTCACTATGGCATTCCCAAGCTTGATATGGTATTCCCAAGTTCATTATGGCATTCCCGAGCTCTCCACGGCATTCCCAAGCTCATTATGGCATTCCCAAGTTCATCACAGCATTCCCAAACACATCATGGCATTCCCAAGCTTGCTAYGGCATTGCCAAGCTCACGATGACATTCCCAAGCTCTCCATGGCATTCCCAAACTCATTGTGGCATTCCCCATTCCATTATGGCATTCCCAAACTCATCTTGGCATTCCCAAGCACAATCATGGCATTCCCAAACTCCCTACGGCATTCCCAAGCTCCCTACGGCATTCCCAAGTCCATTATGGCAATCCCAAGCTTCCTATGGCATTCCCGAGCTCGCCACAATTTTCCCAATCTCGTCATGGCATTCCCAAGCTCCTTATGGCATTCCCAAACTCATCATGGCATTCCCAAGGTCGCTATGGCATTCCCAAGCTCCCTATGGCRTTCCTGAGCTCACCACAGTCTTCCGAAGCCCYCCATGGCATTCCCAAACTCATCTTGGCATTCCCCATTCCGTTATGGCATTCCCGAGCTCTTCATGGCATTCCCATGCTCACCATGGCATTCCCAAGCTCATTATAGCATTCCCAAGCTCCCTACGGCATTCCCATGCTCACCATGGCATTCCCAAGTCCATTACGGCATTCCCAAGCTCACCATGGCATTCCCAACTCCATTACGGCATTCCCATGCTCACCATGGCATTCCCAAGTCCATTATGGCATTCCCAAGCTCCCTATGGCATTCCCAAGCTCCCTACAGCATTCCCAAGCTCACCATGGCATTCCCAACTCCATTACGGCATTCCCAACTCCATTACGGCATTCCCAAGCTCCCTACAGCATTCCCAAGCTCACCATGGCATTCCCAACTCCATTACGGCATTCCCAAGCCCATGGCTCCATTCCCAGCGCATCCCGCCCCGCCACCACCGCACGCGGACACAGGAGACACCCGGGAACCACCAGAAATCCTTTATTTCCCCATTATTTACAGCAGAAAAAGGCAGGAAATGGGTAAATTCCCGCGGGCACCGGCGAGATTTGCCCCCAAATCCGCCCRGATCCGCAGGGCCCGCCTGGAAAACGGGCTTATTTCACCTGGAATTGGGAAAAAAACAAGAAGCAATCGTTAAAATAAGGTGAAACCCCCCGATTTCAGCTTATTTTGGGGTATATTTTTGCGTGCGCTGTGGGGTTTAGCCCGAGTGCAACGGGAAGATCTCTATGGAGGAGAAATGGGTGGGAAAAGAGGGAATTTGGGGCTGAGAGGCGGGAAAAGGTGTATTTTTTACCGCCCCTTGAGGAGATCGCTTTGCATTGCAGCGGGGCGGGATTTGGGGAGAAAAGGGGGGTTTTTGGCGCCTTTTGGCGGCCCTTACCTTGATCAAGGTGACGGTGGCGCTGTAGAAGAGGCTGAGGATGAAGAGGACGATGAAGGTGGAGGCCGTGGTCCAGAGGCTGTGCAGATCCTCCTCGTCCTCCCCAAAAACGTCTGGGAAGCCTTGGGATGAGGCCAAGAACCAGTGAGCCCCTTGGGCGCGGCGGGSAGGGAAATGGGGCGAAAAAGCGGCATTTTGGCAAAAAGCGGCTCGAATTTTGCCCAAATCGGGCGTTTTTCGGGCGAATTTGGCGCCCGCAATTTGGGACCCGCGGGCTCCCAAAGCTGCAAGGAGGAGGACGCGACGCGGCGTGAAAACACCCCAAAAAAAGGCCCAGTTTGGGGCTGCTTTGCAAATATTATACRTTTTTCCCTGGTGTATCGGTCCCCGTTGGGAATTTTGGGGTGTTTTTGCGGGTGTTAAGGCGGGAAGAGCGGGGTTTTTTGGCCAAAAAATCAAGTTTTTGCCAAAGCTTCGTGTTTTGGCCAAGGCTCAGCAACCTGGCGCGACCCAACCTGCCTCCCTGGTAGATTATCCCCAAAACCAGCAGGAATTGGCCCAATTCCTTGGCGGAATTTGCAAAATCTGCAAAATCCGCCCCCAAATCCTGCAAAATCCGCCCGAATTTGCCAAATTCCCCCCAATTTCTTGGCCCYGTGTTTTTCCCTCTGCCGTGAGCTCCGATATGGGAATGCAAAGGGATCGATCAGCCCCCAAACCCCCTGTTTCTGACACGGATGCTCCCCAAAAAGCCCCCTTTCTGTTGATTTTTGCCCCAAAACCACTTTTAGTCACAAAGCAATGAAAATCACACAATAAATTGACTTAAAATTCCCAGTTTGGCTCCGAGCGTCAGGACCCCAGAGCGTTGCGGGAGTTTTGGGGTCCTGCAATGGGGGAAGCTACAAGAATTTGAGGGAAAAAAACACAATTTGGGGCATTTTGCGTGATTTTSCTCCTGCCTTTCCAAGGATTCCCCCCTGGATCCCCCACATTTGCTGCTTTTTTGCTCTTTCTAGGTTTTTCCCCCATTTTTTCCCATTTTTGGGGGTCTGGGGCAATGCTGCAGCCTGCAACGGGCTCTGAGGGGACAAAAATGCTGCTTTTTGGCTGCAAAATCCCCCTTGGAAGATGCTTTTTTCCCCAAAATTCCCCATTTCCAAACAGGCTCCTGCAGAAACGAGAGCCCTGCACTTAAATATGGATCTTTCCCTAAAAAACACATTCAAGGATCTCCTTTTTTCTCCTTTTTTTTTTCCTCCTTTTTTTTTCCTCCTTTTTTCTCCTCCTTTTTTCCTCCTTTTTTTCCTCCTTTTGTCTCCTTTTTTTCCTCATTTTTCCTCCCTTTTCCCTCCTTTTTTCCCTCCTTTTTTCCTCCTTTTTTTCCTTCTTTTTCCTCCTTTTCCCCTCCTTTTTCTCTTTTTTCCCCTCCCTTTTCTCCTTTTCTTTTCTTTTCTCCCTTTCCCCCCCTTTTCTCTCCTTTTGCTCCTTTTTCCCACTCCCTTTTGCAGCCTCCCCTGGGACTTCCACCCCTAGGGGCCATTTTCCCCTTTTTCTGCCCCAAAACGGAGCCCTTTGCAGTTTGTGTCACCCCAACTCCCTTTTTTTAAAATGTTTTTAAGAGCAAAACGATGCTTTAAAGCACCCGCGAGCTGCAAGCGAATGCGCTTGCATGCACGAAGGCGATGCATGCATGCAAAGGCCGTGCGTGCATGCAAAGAGCGGCTGCACGCATGCAGAAGTGCATGCACAAGGGCGATGCATGCGTGCAAAGCCCCGTGCATGCAAGAGGGTGGTGCATGCATGCAGAGGTGTGTGCATGCAAAGAGGCTGTGCATGCAAGAGGGCGATGCATGCATGCAGAGGTGTGTGCATGCAAGGGGTGATGCATGCATGCACAAAGTGCATGCAAGAGGACAGTGCATGTGTGCAAAGGTTGGTGCATGCAAAGAGGCTGTGCATGCATGCAGGGGGCGATGCATGCATGCAGARGTGCATGCAAGAGGGMGCTGCATGCATGCAAAGGCCCATGCAKGCAACGAGGCTGTGCATGCATGCAAGAAGACGATGCATGCGTGCATGCAAGAGGGCGCTGCACGCATGCAAAGGCCCGTGCATGCAACGAGGCTGTGCATGCATGCAAGAAGGCGATGCATGCATGCGGAGGTGCATGCACGAGGGCGATGCATGCGTGCAAAGCCGCATGCAAGAAGACGATGCATGCATGCAGGTGTGCATGCATGCAAGAGGGCGCYGCAYGCATGCAAAGGCCCRTGCATGCGACGAGGTTGTGCATGCATGCACGAGGGCGGTGCAGCCCCCACCSCTTCTCCCCCCAAACCAACGACCCCCCCGCCCCATAAAAAATATATGTACCTATTTTTACATCTAATGAAAACTATTTTTATTGCCATTTCCCCCCTTCCTTGGTGGGGTTTGCGCTGCAGACACGACACCGCGGGCAGGATTCTTTGCCATTTTGGGGTGATTTCTTTTATATATATATATATCGATGTATGCACAACCGCACGGGGAACTGGGGGTGCGGGTCATAAGAAGGGGGCTTCATTAATGAATTAAGCAATTAACGCCCGCGGGGCTAATAGCAGGCGGCGGCGGCGTCCGACAGCACCAGCGACACGTTGACCGAGGTGGGTTTACCCGAGGACTTGTCCACCGACTTCTGCGCCACCTGCAAGGGCAGCTTCTCGTGGCCCACGACGCACGTGTAGACGTTGCCCGCCGCCCAGTCCTCGGCGGGGACGCTGAGGGCGCTGTAGGAGAAGTAGAGCCGGGCGGCGGGCCCTTCCAAGGCGGGCGGCGTGGTGACGGCGGCGGCGGCCGGCGCCGGGAGCCCGTTGCGGAGCCAGCGCACCAGCACGTCCGGGGGGCTGAAGCCCTGCACCAGGCAGCCCACGGTGGCCGTCTCGCGCAGGGAGAGCTGCTCGGCCGGCGGCGGGAACGTGTAGATGGAGGGCGCCTKGGCGTGGGCGTCTGCGGGGGGAAAATCGGGATTTGGGGGGTTTTCCAGTGGTTTTTGGCAATGAGAGAGCCCGGTTTGGTGGCGCCTCTGGAGCGCAACCAAGAAAGTTGGGGGATTTGGGGTTTCCCGATGGTTTTTTGTGGTGGGAAACCCAATCTCGGTGGCTTTGGTGGTGCCTCTGGAGCGCAACCAAGAAAATTGGGGGATTTGGGGTTTCCCGATGTTTTTTTAGGGATGGGAAACCCAATCTCGGTGGCTTTGGTGGTGCCTCTGGAGCGCAACCAAGAAAGTTGGGGGATTTGGGGTTTCCCGATGGTTTTCTGGGGATGGGAAAGCCAATCTCGGTGGCTTTGGTGGTGCCTCTTGAGCGCAACCAAGAAAATTGGGGGATTTGGGGTTTCCCGATGGTTTTTTGGGGATGGGAAAGCCAATCTCGGTGGCTTTGGTGGTGCCTCTTCAGTGCAACCAAGAAAATTGGGGGATTTGGGGTTTCCCGATGGTTTTTTGGCAATGAGAGAGCCCGGTTTGGTGGCGCCTCTGGAGCGCAACCAAGAAAGTTGGGGGATTTGGGGTTTCCCGATGTTTTTTTTGTGCTGGGAAACCCAATCTCGGTGGCTTTGGTGGTACCTCTTGAGCGCAACCAAGAAAATTGGGGGATCTGGGGTTTCCCAATGGTTTTTTAGGGATGGGAAACCCAATCTCGGTGGCTTTGGTGGTGCCTCTGGAGCGCAACCAAGAAAGTTGGGGGATCTGGGGTTTCCCAATAGTTTTTTGGCAATGAGAGAGCCCGGTTTGGTGGCGCCTCTGGAGCGCAACCAAGAAAATTGGGGGATTTGGGGTTTCCCGATGTTTTTTTGTGGTGGGAAACCCAATCTCGGTGGCTTTGGTGGTGCCTCTGGAGCGCAACCAAGAAAATGGGGGGATTTGGGGTTTCCCGATGTTTTTTTGTGGTGGGAAACCCAATCTCGGTGGCTTTGGTGGTGCCTCTTGAGCGCAACCAGCGTTGTTTGAAAATTGGGGGATTTAGGCTTTCCCAAAGTCTTTTTCATGACGAGAAACCCAATTTTGGTGGCTTTGGTTGGTGGCGTCTCTTGAGCACAACCAACATTGCTGGAAAATTGGGGGATTTAGGGTTTCCTGATGTTTTTTTGCGGTGGGAACCCCAATTTTGGTGACTTTGGTGGCCTCTCTCATGCACAACCCCCATCACTTCGAGCTCAACAGCCACCACCCCAATTTCTCCCCCCAAAACCCCACCGCGCCCACACCGACTCTTGCGTTCCACCCCCAAAACGCCCCATTTCCCCCCCAAAAAAATGCTCGCCACTCACCATTCTTCTTCTGCAGCCTCTCCTCCACGGGGAAGACCAGGTCGGGGTGGCTCACGCGGCACACGTAGGCGTCGCCCTTGTCCCACTCGTCGGCGCACACGCTGGCCACGCCGTCCACGCTGTAGAGCCCGTTGGGCTGCAGCACCCGCGGCGAGACCTTGGTCTCCAGCTCGGCGCCGGCCTCCTTGCGCCAGGAGATGAGCAGCCCCTCGGCGTTGGGCAGGTTGAGCACGCGGCACGTCAGCTTGGCCACCTTGTCCACGAAGATGTCGGCGAAGGCCGGCGGCACCACCGTGGTGGCGATCTCGGTGTCCTGCGGGCGGTCAACTGCGGGACAACGGGGCACAGTCAGGACAGTGGGGCAATGGTTGAGACCATGGGGCAATGGTTGAGACCATGGGGCAATGGTCGGGACAATGGGGCAATGGTTGGGTCAATGGGGCAATGGTTGGGTCAATGGGGCAATGGTTGAGACCATGGGGCAATGGTCGAGACCATGGGGCAATGGTCAGGACAATGGGGCAATGGTCGAGACCATGGGGCAATGGTCGGGACAAGGGGGCAATGGTCGAGACCATGGGGCAATGGTCGGGACAATGGGGCAATGGT
>NW_020455920.1:7333-8914 GCF_003342845.1 Nothoprocta perdicaria | reverse complement strand
AGGACAATGGTCGGGACAACGGGACAATGGTCAAGCCAGTGGCCAAATCAAGGGACAACGGTCAGGACAGTGGGACAATGGTCAGGACAATGGGATAATGGTCAGGACAATGAGACAACAGTCAATCCAGTGGCCAAATCGAGGGACAATGGTCGGGACAATGGGACAATGGTCAAGCCAGTGGCCAAATCAAGGGACAATGGTCGGGACAATGGGACAACAGTCAATCCAGTGGCCAAATCAAGGGACAATGGTCAGGACAACGGGACAACGGCCAAGCCAGTGGCCAAATCAAGGGACAATGGTCGGGACAAGGGGACAATGGCCAGGACAGTGGGACAACGGTCAGGACAATGGCCAAATCGGGGCGAACGGCCCCAAAACGAGCGCCTCGCGATGGACTCACAGCCGCACTCGAGGGCCTTGCTGGTGTTCCTCATGTCGCCCTCCACGTCGCACGTGTAGACGGCGCCGGCGTCCCAGTCGGCCGCGGCCACGGCCAGGCTGCTGTGGGTGACGTAGGCGCCGTGGCCGTCGGCCGTGGGGCCCTGCGTGGCCACGCCGGCCTGCTGGGGCGCCCCGTTCTTCAGCCAGCGCAGCTCCACGGGCTGCCGGCGCGGCGACACCACGCGGCACAGCGCCGTCGCGTTGCGGAACGGGCCCTCGAACTCCTCGCGGGACGGCGGGTGGAGGCTCACGTCCAACGTGGGCGGCACGACGGACCCTGGTGGGACGTGGGGGGCTCCTGAGCACCCCAGGACCTCCAAACACCCCATAGCACCTCAAAGCCCCCCAAAAACCCACCTGGCACAACAGACCCTGGTGGGTCATGTTGGAGACACCTGAGCACCCCAGAACCTCCAAACACCCCATAACACCTCAAAGCCCCCCAAAAATCCACCCGGCAGAACAGACCCTGGTGGGTCATGTTGGAGACACCTGAGCACCCCAGGACCTCCAAACACCCCATAACACCTCAAAGCACCCCAAAAACCCGCGCGGCGCCCGCCCGCCGTGGAGCGAGAGGCCGCCGGCGAAGCGTGAGGAGCAGCTCACCGGGGTTGGTGAGCTCCAAGTAGCGGTCGCCCTCGGGGTGCCGGGCCCGGCAGTAGAAGGGCTCCTGGCTCTTGCCCTCGTCCAAGGGCAGCGCCAAGCGGCTGGCGGCCGTGTAGAGGCCGTCGCGGACGGAGGCCGACGGGAAGGTGGAGACGCCGCCGGAGACGCTCTGGTTGGCGTGGTCGCTCCAGGAGAAGAGCAGCTCGTCGGGCAGGAAGTCCACGGCGAGGCAGGCCACCGAGTAGAGGTCGGTGTTCTCCAACGTGCCGCAGGAGAGCAGCGGGAAGAGGACGGGAGCGCTGGAGCGGCCTGCGGAGGGCACGGGGAGGTGGTCAGGGTGGTGGGAAGGGCTGGAGAAGGCGGCGGGGTCGGGGGGTCCATGGGGGGTGGAGGCTTGTGGAGGGAGACATGGAGGGACGCCATGGATGGAGGTTGAACAGGGATGGAGGTCACTATGGTGGACACCATGGATGGAGGTCAATGGGAATGGAGGTCACTATGGTGGACACCATGGATGGAGGTCAA
>NW_020455920.1:6405-6773 GCF_003342845.1 Nothoprocta perdicaria | reverse complement strand
CCACCATGGAACAGGTTCTGGTGGACCCAGCTGGTCGGTACCAGCACCCATGGGTGCCCCAGAGCCGGTTCTGCAGAACCGGGACCCAGTTCCACCATGGAACAGGTTCTGGTGGGTCCAGCTGGTCGGTACCAGCACCCATGGGTGCCCCAGAGCTGGTTCTGCAGAACYGGGACCCGGTACCACCATGGAACAGGTTCTGGTGGACCCAACTGGTTGGTACCAGCACCCATGGGTGCCCCAGAGCTGGTTCTGCAGGACCCAGTCCTGGTGCCACCTGGTCCCACCCGGTACCACCATGGAACAGGTTCTGGTGGGTCCAGCTAGTCGGTACCAGCACCCATGGGTGCCCCAGAGCCGGTTCTGCA
>NW_020455920.1:0-6029 GCF_003342845.1 Nothoprocta perdicaria | reverse complement strand
CCACCTGGTTCCACCATGGAACGGGTTCTGGTGGACCCAGCTGGCCGGTACCAGCACCCATGGGTGCCCCAGAGCTGGTTCTGCAGAACTGGGACCCGGTTCCACCATGGAACGGGTTCTGGTAGACCCAGCTGGTCGGTACCAGCACCCATGGGTGCCCCAGAGCCGGTTCTGCAGAACTGGGACCCGGTTCCACCATGGAACGGGTTCTGGTGGACCCAGCTAGTCGGTACCAGCACCCATGGGTGCCCCAGAGCCGAAATTTCCTGAATTTCTTAAACAAATCCTAAATCCGAATTCCTAAAATCCTAAATTTGCCCCAAATGGGTGAAATTGCACCCGAGACCAGCCCTGAACTTAATTTGGGCCACCTCAAAAAAAGGGAGAAATTGGTTAAAAATAAAAGCCAACTATTGCCTCCAAAAGACCGATTCTAAGTCAACGAGCTCTCTCGGGTGAAAAAGTCATCAAAATTTGTGTTTTCTCCCCATTTTAGCCCTGGAACCTGAGCAGAGACCAGCGAAAAACCCGAACCTTCAACTATTCCCCCCAAAATGGGATTTTTCTATCACTGAGACCCCGAAACAGCCCCAAATATCCAATATTTCCACCAAAAGCAACGGCCTGACCGACATTGAGGAATTTGGGACATTTCAGCCCAAAAAACCCAACGATTCCCACACCAAGAACCAAGATTTTCTGAAAAAATGTGAATTGATGTAAAAAATTGAAATAAATTTCTTACCGGTTGCGTTTCTACCGTCCCTTTGCTCCCAATGGGGCCTCCAAGAGTTTAATTAATTGCCTGGCTGATAATTAGTGTTAATTGCCTCCAAATTATATAGAGTGTATTATTATTATATATTTTATACATATTTATAAAATATGTATATATATAAAATTTATTTATAAAAAATTTAAATTTAATTTAAAATATATTTTTTATTTATAATAAATTTAAAATTTCTTTTTTTTAAATGGTTGGGTTCTTCTTCCCAATGGGCTCAATTAAATGGAATTAAAGGACTTTAAAAGAAAAAAAAGAAAAAAACTGAGAGAAATCGCTAAGTTGTTTCAAGATGGAGAAATGCCCAGAAATTGCGATTTTCAATTGAGAAGTTTTCAATTGAGAAGTTTTAAATTGGGAAGTTTTAAATTGAGAAATTTAAAATTGAGACATTTGAAATTGAGACATTTGAAATTGAGACATTTGAAATTGAGAATTGAGAAATTGGAAATGGAGAAATTAAATTGCCGGGCAATTAAACCAGCGCTGATCGTAAAAACGCATGTTTAATTGAAGGACAATAATTAAAGCGTTGCTAATTGCTTTAATTTGTTTTAATTAAAGTGTTGCTAATGGCTTTAATTTGGTTTAAAGAAAGGGGAAAACAAGGGGAAAATAGAGGAACTAAAACCCCTTAATAATTAAAGATTTGGGTCAAGACTTCTTTTTTTTTTTCCCCTTGAACATCAGCTAATGCGCAAGGCGAAAATCAGCAAATTTGGGTTTCCGCAGCAGGATGAAAATAGCTCATTTTTGTCGGGAAAGGAGTTTCTCAGAGAGAAATAGCAAGGGAAAAAAACAAATCTGGACCCCCAAAACCGCCTTAATTTAGCCCAAAACCGCGGCGGGGGATGTTTTTCTGCTGCAGGTGGGGATGTTTTTCGGGCTGGGTATTTTTTTTTTCATGCAAAAAAGGGGGAAAAAGGAGAAAAGGCAAAAACAGCCCCCACTTCCCCTTTTTTTCTGCTGTTTTCGAAACCAAAACCGGGTTATTTTGGGGCATTTTCAGGCCCTTTTCTGCAGGAGAAAAAAAGAGGTTTGATTTTATTTCTATATTTTTTAACCCCTTGGGTTGCCTCAAAATTGCAGCAGAAAAAAAGGACTTTAAAAAAAATTGTCTCATTATTTTATCAGACAACAGGCAAAAAATTAAACTACTAGGGGAAAAATATGTGAAATGTATGAATTTAGCCTTAAAATGTTACAAAAAAACAAAATAGGGCAATCTGTCAGCTCCAACCTGACTTACAAACACATTAAAAACCCCCTCTATCTTATAATTATTTATGAATTTCTCATTAAAAATATCTATTTCTCAATTATTTTTTAGCTATTTCTCACTATTTTATATATATAATATATATTATATTATATTATATTATATTATATTATATTATATTATATTATATTATATTGCATATGATATATGATATATGATATATGATATATGATATATGATATATGATATATCAAATATTATATATTATATATTATATATTATATATTATATACTATATACTATATACTATATACTATATACTATATACTATATACTATTATGTATTTTTAGTTTAAATTTTCCTGAAACAGCCCCAAAATGCCAAATTCTACCATTTTCTACCTAGCAAAATAAAGGGGATTTGTTTCTTACATCTTGGGCTTTTTAGGCCCCTGAAAACTAGCTGAAATCAAGAAATATTCTCTGAAAAAAGAAGTCAGAAATCAGATTTTTAGCCCCGTCACTAAGTCCGCCCAAAGTCACTCAAAATGCCTCTTTTTAGTCCTTTCCAAAACTCACAATTCCAATCAACAAAACCCACCAGGAATGGGCCAAAAAAGAAGGAAAGAGAGAAATTTCACGGGAAAGACAAAGAAAAACTAAACACCCCCATGAATTCAACCCAAAATTCTTTCTTAAATTCTAGGAAAAATATAGATTAAATCCTAATAAAATCCTCAAAACACCAAGTCCCACCTCACCCTTGTCGATGCCTCTGGGACACCTTTTTTTCCCAAATTCACCCCAAAATACCCCGTTTTTCTCCAACACGAAGACAATTCCTCCCGTTACTCCCTAAATAAATCAATATTTGGGGCGGAAAAATGCAAAAGCTGTCTGAAAAAGCAACATTTTCACTCCATGGACCCCCTTAAAAATAATTAAGAGGATTTTACGCCTATAAAAGGGGCAAAAAAAAAAAAACTAATTTTTTTTTTTACCCCAAAACGCTGTTTTTCAAGAAAAAAAATTGCAGGGGGAAAAAGTGAGGAATTGGGCAAAAAGATTATATTTTCCTGCCCAGGACTGGGGAGAAAATGAAGAAAAAGACTGAAAATGACATTTTTGGCCCCTAAAATGTCCATTTTCTTAACTCCTTTCCCTCGCGAATAGGGGGCAAATCACAAAAAAAAGACCCAAAAACGAACACTTTCAGCCCCTAATTGTCCACATTTTTCCCCATAAAGTGGGGAAAAAATGAAGAAAAAGATGAAAAAATTGTCATTTTTTCAGTCCTCACAGTCAATTTTCCCTCCCCCCAAAGGGAGGAAAAATAATAAATTGGGGGGAAAATCAACATTTTGGCCCCAAAATGTCTATTTTTCCACGCAAAATGGATGAAAAATGACCAAAAAATGGGGAGAAATCAATATTTTTGTCCCTCCTGACGCCGATTCGGGCCGTTTTGGCCCCAATACGGCCGCTCGTGGCCCTGCCCTTTTGGGGGGGGGGCAATTTTGGCCCCCCAATGTCCCCCGAAAAGTCCAAACGGCCCCAAATTTTTGGCCCGAAACCGCCGGGAAACGGGACTCACCTGAGGACACGGTGACCGTCGTCCCCTGGCCCACGGCGTCAGTATAATAAAACCACGGTGCGCCAAAATCCCCGCTTTTCACACCAAAAACCCCCCACCCCCGCCACACATCTTCTGCACAAAAAAAAGCGAAATTCGGTTTTGCAAATATATAAATAATTGGGAAAAAAATAGAATAGCCCCTTGGGACTCAAAAGCAAGACGTTGCTGTAAGGCGATGGGGCAAAACAAGGGGAAATCAGTGCTCTGAAACTTCCCTTTTTTTGCACTCTCTTCTTTTTTTTAGCATTTTTGAGGCTTTCAGGGATGGTTTTTTTCCTTGCATTTTTATGGGGGTTTTTTTGTACGTGTGTGTTTTCACATTTTTCCTGATGCTCCAGCCCTAAAAGTGTGTGAAATGCCAAATAAAATAAAATAAAATAAAATAAAATAAAATAAAATAAAATAAAATAATTTATCGACTGGGTTTTTTTTTTCCTCCTTCCATCAATCTGCTCTGAATTGCCCAATTTTGTAAAGAATTGGCAGCTGAGAAGGAAAAGCTGCTTTTGAAAGTCACAAATGCCCTGGGAGGCAGAAAAAACGGGTGTTTTTCTAGCAAATAATTCTGCATTTTTGCTAAAGAATGGAGTTTGCAATTAAAAAAAAGGGTTTTTTTAATAATAAAAATATAAAAATAAAATTTTATCAATAAAAAGAGTTTACCATAAATATAAGGAGTGTGCAATAAATGAAAGGAGATTGCGATAAAATCCCCCCCGCAAAAGAGCGATTTCACCCAAATTCAGCAATTTGGCTGAAATTTCCGCTTTCGCCTGCGGTTTCCTGGTGGTTTTCCACATCCTGCTCTGCGGCAGCCCCAAATCCGGGTTTTTTAGGGCCAGTTTTTGTGCCGATGTGTGTCACTGTGGGCAGCAGCAGCAGCAGTAGCACCCGGTGATTTTTTGCAGCACAAAATTCCCCCAAATCCGCCCTTATTTTAGCGATTTGCAGGCAGGAGACGCACGAAGCCAAAGAACGGTCGTTTTGGGGCAAAAACACCCGAAAATCCTCAAGCACGCTGAAAACACTAATTTTGCACCCGTATCTTTGCTCTGCAAGGGGTGCAAAACCCTAGAAATTCCCCTTTTTGGGGTATTTTTTGCTGCAAACTTGCGCCGTTTGCAACGCGTCGTCCCCGTTGGCGCAGGATGCGCTGCAAAAAATGCCATTTTGGGCAAAACAAGCCGTTTTTCACGCCGTTGGTGTTTTCTCCAGGGCGTTTATCACCACGATACCCAACAGGGCGCTGCGAAACCCCAAAGCGGGAGCAAAATCAGATTTTTCCTGCCTTTTTTTGGGGTGGTTTCGAGGTTTTTGCCGCTTGTGCCGTTTGCACAATGCAATCTGGACGGCGCATAATTCCAGGGGAGAAAATAGCCCATTTTTTTCCATCAGAAATTGCCTTTTTTGATGCATTTCCAGCCTAGAAACAAAGAATTTTATATCCACAGTGGGTTTTTCTTGCAGAAAAAGCCTCCAGTTGACAAATCCAGTGCAAATTTTGCCCATTTCTGGTGGATTCCCTCTCCCTTTTGCACGATCCTCCCGGGTGCAATCCGAATTGCAGGGCGCAATGTGCCATTTTCGTTGATTTTCGCCTTTTTTCCTCACTCCCCGGGCAAATAATCCGATTTTTGGAAGGGAACGCGATGCTTTAAATCCAGTTTTAGGGCTCCAGCGTCGTCCGTCTTCGCTCTGCAACCTGGAGAACAGAAAACGGGGGTTTTTAACCCGTTTTAGGGGTGGAATTTGCATGAGCGGAAACCAAGCGGCCTCCGGGGCGGGACGGGAGATCCCGGCCTCCGCCTCCAGCCTCTTTGCCCAAATTTCCGCATTTTCGCGGTCGCGGGGCTGCTGCTTCCACAGGTGTTTCCTGCTGCGCTCTCGTTTAGCGAAGCAGGGCACGGGTTTGGGGCAGAAAATACGCAGTGCACATTGAAATAATACGATTTTCGGGGAGGTGCAGAGATTTTGGCGGCGGTTTTTCAAGGGGAAAAGGATTTGCGGGGTGCAAGGTGCTGGTGCACGGTGCAAAACGTGGGCCCATTGCAAAGGTTTTTGCATGGGGCATGAAAACAGGGCACGGTGCAATGGGTCTGCAGGGTGCAAAGGGGTCCCCGCGGTGCATGACACCAGGACACGGTGCAATGGGTCTGCAGGGTGCAAAGGGATCCCCGAGGTGCACGACACGGTGCAATGGGTCTGCAGGGTGCAAAGGGGTCCCCGCGGTGCTCGACACGGTGCAATGGGTCTGCAGGGTGCAAAGGGATCCCCGAGGTGCACGACACGGTGCAATGGGTCTGCAGGGTGCAAAGGGATCCCCGCGGTGCACGACACCAGGACACGGTGCAATGGGTGTGCAGGGTGCAAAGGGATCCCCGCGGTGC
>NW_020455919.1:35389-36476 GCF_003342845.1 Nothoprocta perdicaria | reverse complement strand
GTGGGTGTCCCCATGGGTGTGCCCTGTGGGTGTCCCCCATGGGTGTCCCCCGTGGGTGTCCCTTGTGGATGTCCCTAGGGGTGTGCCCTGTGGGTGTTCTCTGTGAGTGTCCCCTGCAGGTGTCCCCTGTAGGTTTCCCCATGGATGTCCCCTATGGGTGTCCCCGTGGGTGTCCCCGTGGGTGTCCCCATGGGTGTCCCCGTTGGTGTCCCCTCTGGGTGTCCCCTATGGGTGTCCCCGCGGGTGTCCCCCTGCGCTGAGCCCGCTGCCGGCAGGTGGCCGACGACGGCTACGGCGTCTCCTACATCATCGCGGGCGAGAACCTCATCACCTTCCACGTGTCCAGCAAGTTCTCCAGCCCCGAAACCGTGAGCGCCGGCGCCGCGCCGCGCGGGGGGCTGCCGTGGGGCAGCGGCTGCCATGGGGCTGGGGCAGGAACGGGGACCCTGCTGGGGCTGCCGTGGGGCAGCGGCTGGGGCAGGGACTGCTGGGGGGCAGGGGAAGTGCTGAGTTTCCCATGGGGCCGGTGCAGGAATGGGGACCCTGCTGGGGCTGCCGTGGGGCAGGATCCATGCCAGGATTCCCATGGGGCAGGGGCTGTGCTGGGATTCCCATGGGGCAGGGGCAGGAACAGGGAACCTACTGGGGGCTGCCGTGGGGCAGGGGCTGTGACAGGGCTCCCATGGGATGAGACAGGGTCCGTGTTGGGGCTCCCATGGGGCAGGAACAGGGATCTTGCTGGGGACTGCCGTGGGCCAGGGGCTTTGCCAGGGACTGCCGTGGGGCAGGGGCTGTGCTGGGGCTCCCATGGGGTGGGACAGGGTCCGTGTTGGGGCTCCCATGGGGCAGGAACAGGGATCTTGCTGGGGACTGCCGTGGGCCAGGGGCTGTGCCGGGGACTGCCGTGGGGCAGGGGCTGTGCTGGGATTCCCATGGGGCTGGGACAGGAATGGGGGCCCTGTTAGGGGCTGCCGTGGGGCAGGGGCTGTGCCGGGGCTCCCATGGGGTGGGACAGGGTCCGTGTTGGGGCCCCCATGGGGCAGGAATGGGGACCCTGCTGGGGGCTGCCGTGGGGCAGGGGCTGTGC
>NW_020455919.1:30602-34699 GCF_003342845.1 Nothoprocta perdicaria | reverse complement strand
AGGGCAGCGGGGCACGGCGCTCAGCGCCGGCGGGGGGGCTGTGCGGGGCGGCCTGGCACCGCCACGGGCCTTGGAGCGCGGGCGCTCCGGCCCCCTTGGAGTGCGGGTGCTCCGGGTCCTTGGAGTGCGGGTGCTCCGGCACCCTTGGAGTATGGGTGCTCCGGTGTCCTTGGAGTGCGGGTACTCCATGTCCTTGGAGTGTGGGTGCTCCGGTGTCCTTGGAGTGCGGGTGCTCCGGGTCCTTGGAGTGCGGGTGCTCCGGTGTCCTTGGAGTGCGGGTGCTCCATGTCCTTGGAGTGCGGGTGCTCCGGCACCCTTGGAGTGTGGGTGCTCCATGTCCTTGGAGTGTGGGTGCTCCGTGTCCTTGGAGTGCGGGCACTCCATGTCCTTGGAGTGCGGGCACTCCAGCACCCTTGGAGTGCGGGTGCTCCATGTCTTTGGAGCGCGGGCGCTCCGGCACCCTTGGAGTATGGGTGCTCCGGTGTCCTTGGAGTGCGGGTACTCCAGCGCCTTTGGAGCGCGGGCGCTCCGGCACCCTTGGAGTGCGGGGGCTCCAGCACCCTTGGAGTGCGGGCGCTCTGGCACCCTTGGAGTGTGGGTGCTCTGGTGTCCTTGGAGTGCGGGCACTCCAGCACCCTTGGAGCGTGGGTGCTCCATGTCCTTGGAGTGCGGGTACTCCGGTGTCCTCGGAGAGCGGGCACTCCAGCACCCTTGGAGCGCGGGCGCTCCGGCACCCTTGGAGTATGGGTGCTCCGGCACCCTTGGAGCTTGGGTGCTCCACATCCTTGGAGCACAGACGCTCCAGCACCCTTGGAGCGCGGGAGCTCTGGCACCCTTGGAGAGTGGGTGCTCTGGCACCCTTGGAATGGAGGCGCTCCGGTGTCCTTGGAGCGCAGGGCCTCCATGTCCTTGGAGTGTGGGTGCTCCAGGACCCTTGGAGCGTGGACACTCCATGTCCTTGGAGTGCGGGTGCTCCGGCACCCTTGGAGTGCAGGCGCTCCGGTGTCCTTGGATCACGGGTGCTCTGGCACCCTTGGAGCATGGGCTCTCCGGCACCTTTGGAGCACGGGTGCTCCATGTCCTTGGAGCACGGGTGCTCCGGCACCCTTGGACCACGGGCACTCTGGTGTCCTTGGAGCACAGACGCTCCAGTGCCCGGACGCCGCTTCCCAGCGAGCAGAGGCTGCAGCGCAGCCCGGGCACCTGCACCAGCCCCGGCATTCCCAGCCTCCCGGCCCTGGCAGCAGCCTGGAAAGGAGGCAGATTCCCTGCTTCCACAGCCCCTTCCAGCCCGGCGGGGGGGGACGCACAGCGCAGCCTCCGTGGGGCACAGGGAGCCCCCCAGGCTGACACCCAGTGGGTGCAGCCGCACGGCTGCCCCACACGCCCATCCTGGGAGAGCCGCGGGGACTGGGATTGGGCTGCACCCTGGGCACGTGATGCGGCTGCATCTGGCACCCTGGGGCTCCCACTTGGGCTGCACCCTGGCTCTGTGCTCAGGATACACCCCGCACCCTGGCTCTGTGCTGGGGAGGCACCCTACACAAGCTGCACCCCAGGGCCTTGCATGTGGATTGCACCCTGGCTCTGTGCTCCGCATGCACCCTGCACCCTGGCACAGGTTTGGGATGCACCAGGGGCTTCACCTTGGGCAGTACCCTCAGTTTGTGCTTAGGATGCCCCCTGCACCTTGGACCCATGTCTGGGGACATGGGTGTCTGGGGAGGCACCCCAGGGTCTTACACATGCACTGTACCCTGCACCCTGGGTGTGTGCACAGGACGCCCCCTGCACCCTGGGGTCCTGCAGGGCTGCACCCTGCACTGCAGGGCCCACCTTTGGGTGGCATCGCGCGCCCTCAGCACATGCTCCGGCTCAGCTCTCACAGGATCACTATGGCTAGAAAAGCCCTTCAAGATCATCAAGCCCAACCGTAAACCCGTCACCACCCTCCTGCGAGCCCACGTCCCCCAGCGCCTCATCCCGAACGCTGCCGGGGTGGGCAAATCCCTGCACCAGAGTCCCGGGACGCGGCCCCGCTCCGAGCTGCCTGTCCTGCAGGATGGAAATCCCGCTGCCCGGGCCGGGAGCCGGGTGGGACAGGGCTGGGCCAGGCTGGCACCATCCATCCGTGCGTCCGTGCGTCCGTGCGTCCGTGCATCCGTGCGTCAGGAGGAGCCGCGCGCCGGCGGGAGCTGATCCGTGTCCGGAGCCGCAAGCAGCCCCAGCCGCCTTATCTGATCTCTCTGATCAGCCCCAGCCGCCTTATCTCGTCTATCTGATCGCCCGGCGCGCAGGCTGGGCGGGCAGAGCCTTAACCCGCTGCTGCCCGCGGGGCAGCCGGGCACCCAGGAGCGCCCCGCTGGGCCACCCTGGCCCGGGTCTGGCCCGGTCTGTCCTGGCTCTGTGCGCAGGGTCGTGCCCAGGCGTGTCCCCGGCTCCGTCCTTGTCCGGGCCCAGCCCCGTTCCACGTCTGTCCCCAGATCCGTCCCCCGAGACTTGCCCAGGTCTCTCGCCAGGTCCCTCCAGGACCATCCCCAGGTCTGTCCCAGAACTGATCCTAGATCTGTCTCCATGCACATCCCCAGGTCTGCGCCAGCTCCATCCCCAGGTCTATCCCAAATCTATCCCAGCTCCATCCCAAATCTGTCCTAGGACGCACTCTAGATCTGTCTGTATATAGTCCCTAGATCTGTCCCCAAGTCTGTCCCAGGTCCATCCCCAGGTCTCTCCTCAGGTCCCTCCTAGGTCCATCCCTAGGAGGTTCCAGGTCTGTCCCAGATCTCTCCCAGATCCACCCCAGATCTGTCCCAAACTCACTCTAGGTCTGTCCTGATATACATCCCCCGATCTGTCCCCAGGTCTGTCCCAGGTCCATACCCAGGTGTGTCCCAGATTCATCCCCAAGTCTGTCCCAGATCTATCCCAGGTCCATCCCAGATCCATCCCAGAACTGATCCCAGATCTGTCCCCATATAGATCCTCAGATCTGTCCCACGTCCATCCCCAGGTCTGTCCCAGGTCCGTCCCAGATCCGTCCCAGAACTGACCCTAGATCTGTCCCCAACTCTGTCCCAGGTCCATGGCCAGGCTCATGTCCAGCTCTATCCCGGACTGTCCTGCTCTGTCCCCACTCCAAGCCCCGCTCTGTCCCTCCTCCGTCCCGCTCTGTCCCCACTCCAAGCCCCGCTCTATCCCCGCTCCAAGCCCCGCTCTGTCCTTGCTCCAAGCCCGTTGTGTCCCCTCTCCAAGCTCCGCTCTATCCCCACTCCAAGCCCCGCTCTGTCCTTGCTCAAAGTCCTGCTCTATCCCATCTCCAAGCCCCGCTCCCCTCTCCAAGCCCAGCTCTATCCCCAGCTCCAAGCCCAGCTCTATCCCCTCGCCAAGCCCCGCTCTGTCCCTGATCCCAGTCCCGCTTTGTCCCTCCTCAGCCCCGCTCTGTCCCTGCTCTGTCCCCTCTCCAAGCCCCACTCTGTCCCTCCTTAGCCCTGTTCTATCCCCTCTCCAAGCCCGGCTCTATCCCTGCTCAGCCCTACTCTGTCCCCACTCTATCCCTGCTCCAAGCCCCGCTCTGTCCCTCCTCAGCCCCGCTGTCCCCGCTCTGGCCCCACTCCAAGCCCGGCTCTGTCCCTGATCCTAGTTCCGCTCTGTCCCACTCTGTCCCGCTCTGTCCCCACTCCAAGCCCGGCTCTGTCCCTGATCCCAGTTCCACTCAACCCCGCTCTGTCCCCGCTCTGTCCCCACTCCAAGCCCCGCTCTGTCCCTCCTTAGTCCCGCTCTGTCCCCTCTCCAAGCCCCGCTCTGTCCCTCCTTAGTCCCGCTCTGTCCCCTCTCCAAGCCCCGCTCTGTCCCTGATCCCAGTTCCACTCAGCCCCGCTCTGTCCCTCCTCAGCCCCGCTCTGTCCCCACTCCAAGCCCGGCTCTGTCCCTGATCCTAGTTCCACTCTGTCCCTCCTCAGTCCCTCCTCAGCCCCGCTCTGTCCCCTGTCCAAGCCCCGCTCTGTCCCTGATCCCAGTTCCACTCAGCCCCGCTCTGTCCCGCTCTGTCCCCCCGGGCGGGCGCGGCACGGGTCCCGGGGCGCGGGGGCGCGGGGGCG
>NW_020455919.1:28584-30068 GCF_003342845.1 Nothoprocta perdicaria | reverse complement strand
GCGCGCCCCGCCGCGCTCCAAGTGCCCCCGCGGCTGGCTGCACTGGCGGGGCGGCTGCTACGGCTACTTCGGGCGCGAGGCGACCTGGCGGCAGGCGGAGGTGAGGGACCCCCCCGGGGGTGTGGGGACACGGGGGTACGGGGGGGCGCCAGGCAGCCCCCCCGGCCGCTGTGCCGCCGCAGGGCTGGTGCCGGACGCTGCGCCGCAGCTGCCACCTCGCCTCCGTGCTCTCGGCCGAGGAGCACCGCGCGCTGGCCAAGTTCGTGAGCCAGTGCCAGCGCGCCAAGGAGGAGGACGACGTCTGGATCGGCCTCCAGTACCGGGTGAGGCGCCCCGAGCACCGCAGCACCAGCGCCCGCAACCCCCGAGCCCCGCGCCGCTCTGCGGGCGCAGGCGTCCCCCGTCTGCGCCCGCCTCTGCTGCACCCTGCACCGCTGCACATCTACCCGGCACCGCACGTCTGCCCCGTGCATCCCTGCCTTGCTGCCAGTACCTGCTCCTGCTCCCAGCTCTGTCCGCTGCGCCCCAGCCGCCCCCTCGCTGCTCCCCGGCCCCACGGGGCCCTTTCCCGCTCCCCGACGTGCCGCTGCTCTCCCCAGAGCGACGCGTGGGCCTGGGCGGACGGCTCCAAGATGCGCTACGCGGCCTGGGACGATGACGACTTCACCAAGGGGAAGCACTGCGCCGTGCTGGAGGAGTCCTCGGGTGAGGGCGGCCGCAGCCCCTGCCCTCGGCCGCCCCGGGACGGCTCCGTGGGGCCTGGGCACGGCGCAAAGGGCCCCCCCAGCGCCCGCTCCCCTTCTCTCGGCAGGTTTCCTGTCCTGGGACGACGACGGGTGCAGCGAGCGCAACCCCTTCGTCTGCAAGTGCAAGGGCTAGGAGCGGGGCCAGCGCACGGCCCTGCCGGCGCGTTGCAGCGTGCTGCATGGGGCAGCGCGCCCCGCTCCGCTGTGCAGCCCGTGCAGCCCGTGCAGCCCATGCACGTGCAGACCATGCCCGTGCAGCCCGTGCAGCCCATGCACGTGCAGACCATGCCCGTGCAGCCCGTGCAGCCCATGCACGTGCCCCTGTTCCCTGCGTCCCTGCTCCTCTGCTCCCCGCTGCCCCACGGTCCCAGCCCCCCGGCTGCCCCTGCACTGGCTCCCTGGCAATAAAGTCCCCGAAGCAGCCGTGGCACCGCGTCTTCCTCCAGGCAGAGGGGTGTCCTGGCTCAGGGAGGTGGAAAAATCCCCGCCAGGAGAAATGGTGCTAGTTTCTTGGGTTTTGGGTTGTTTTAGGGGCTGGGTCGGAATCTGGGGGCCGTCTGTGCCATTCTGCACACAGTGACCGGGGGCAGGGGGCGGACGGGTCTCAGAGACCCGACACCAGTCGTGTCACAGGAAAGGGGAAATGGGAGCGACCGGGTCAGCGAGTGGGGCCGAGGAGGGATTTACCCGGGAGGGACACGGCACCCCTGGGACAGGCAGCCCCAGGAGCGGGGAGAG
>NW_020455919.1:25075-26823 GCF_003342845.1 Nothoprocta perdicaria | reverse complement strand
CCCCAGCCCCTGCAGCCCCCCAGCCCCTGCAGCCCCCCAGCCCCTGCAGCCCCACACCTCAGTGACCCACAGCCCAGCTCAGACCCGGCCAAGGCCACCGGGGCCGGACGCGGAGCAGCCGCAGGTTCTGCCCGGGGATTTGGGGGTCTGGGGGACCCGCAGCTGCTCCGGGCCCTGCAGAGGTTCCAGCCCGGAGCCGCCGCTGCAGCTGCTGCGTCACTGCGGACCGTCCGTGCAGGAACGCAGCCTGGGGGCTGCACGGGTGCGGTGGGCGCTGGTCTGGGGGCTCAGCCCGTCGCGCATTGGGAGCCACAGGCTGGTCCCTCCGGCGCTCCGGGGCTCCCCATGGGGCAGCCCGGCCCTCCCAGGGGCTGTGTGGGGCGAAAGGGGACCCGAGTCTCTGCCCAGCACAGCAGCAGCCTGGGCACAAGGGCTGCATGCGCTGCAGCTGTCCTGCACTGCGGGAGCGCTCGCAGCAGGCGGGTGCAGCAGGGATGCGCGCTGCAGGCGCATGCACCGCAGGGCTGCTTGCCTGGGGGTTCACGCTGCAGGGTGCATGCACTGCGGACAAGTGCTCGCGCTGCCCTTGGCAGGAAGCTGCCGCCCCGCCGCCAGCCCGCAGAGCCCCGCGTTCGCCCTGGCAGCACCAGCCCCTTTGGTGTTTGCCGACAGCCGGGCGCTCCAAAGGCACCAGGAGCTGCCGCCGGGTGCCCTGGGCCCGCAGGAGCAACCGGGCTGGGCTGGCGCGGTGCCGAGCACGGTCGGACCCCGAGTGCATCTGCACTGCATGCGGCGCTGCTGCACGAGGAGCCCACGGCACCTGCGCACACGCATGGGCGAGTGCGCAAAGGCGAGTGTGCACGGGGGTGCAGGTGCAGTGCATGCACACACACGCGTGCACAAATGCAAGTGTGCATGGGGCGCATGTGTGCACATGCACAGGCATGCAAGCACAGTGCACACACACGTGTGCACACACAGATGCAAGTGTGCATAGGGATGCAGGTGTGCATGTGAACGCAGTGTGGGAGGGAAGGAGCAATGCAGGGGTGCAGCCCCAGCTGCCCCTTGCCCCATGGCCGCATGTGGGGCAGGTCCCGCACTGCGCAGGTTGGAGCAGACAAGGACGCAGGCAGATGCATGCTCAGGCTGCATGCTCAGGCTGCATGCTCAGGCTGTATGCATCAGACTGCATGCTCAGGCTGCATGCTCAGACTGTGTGCTCGGGCTGCATGCTCAGGGTGCATGCTCAGGATGCATTTTCAGGCTGCATGCTCAGGATCCATGCATCAGGCTGCATGCTGAGGTTGCATGCTCAGACTGTGTGCTCGAGCTGCATGTTCAGGCTGCATGCTCAGGGTGCAGGCTCAGGGTGCATGCTCAGACTGCATGTTCAGGATGCATGCTCAGGCTGCATGCTCAAAATGCGTGCTCAGGCTGCATGCTCAGGCTGCATGCTCAGACTGTGTGCTCGAGCTGCATGTTCAGGCTGCATGCTCATGCTGCATGCTCAGGGTGCATGTTCAGACTGCATGTTCAGGGTGCATGCTCAGGCTGCATGCTCAGGGTGCATGTTCAGACTGCATGTTCAGGCTGCATGCTCATGCTGCATGCTCAGGGTGCATGTTCAGGCTGCATGCTCATGCTGCATGCTCATGCTACATGCTCAGGGTGCATGTTCAGACTGCATGCTCAGGCTGCATGCTCAGGGTGCATGTTCAGGCTGCATGCTCAGGGTGCATGTTCAG
>NW_020455919.1:20922-24183 GCF_003342845.1 Nothoprocta perdicaria | reverse complement strand
CTCACTCCCCACACCTCCCCTGCACCCCATCGCCCCTCATTCCCCTTCGCCTCCATCACAGCCCCCCACCCCTCACCCCCTTGTCCATGGCACCGCTCCATGCCCAGCTCCTCATCCCCCCATCTCCATCCCCATCACCCCGGTGTCCATCACCCTGGTGTCCAGCACCCCTGTGTCCATCACCCCCATGTCCATCACCCCCCTCCATGTCCATCACCTCCCTGTATCCATCACCCCTGTGTCCATCACCCTCACTGTGTCCATCACCCCGGTGTCCATCACCCCGGTGTCCATCACCCCCGTGTCCATCACCCTCACTGTGTCCATCACCCCGGTGTCCATCACCTCTGTGTCCATCATCCCCATGTCCATCACCCCCGTGTCCATCACCCTCACTGTGTCCATCACCCTCACTGTGTCCATCACCTCTGTGTCCATCATCCCCATGTCCAGCACCCTCCCTCCATGTCCATCACCTCCCCGTATCCATCACCTCCCCGTATCCATCACCTCCCTGTATCCATCACCCCTGTATCCATCCATCACCCTGTGTCCATCACCCTCCCTCTGTGTCCATCACCCCCATGTCCATCACCCCCCTCCATGTCCATCACCTCCCTGCATCCATCACTTCCTTGTATCCATCACCCCATCTATCACTCTCCCTCCATGTCCATCATCCTCTTCCATGTCCATCACCCCCCTGTATCCATCACCACCTTCCATGTCCATGACCCCCGTGTCCACAACCGCTTTGTCCCCGCAGCGCCCCCGGTGCCTACGGGAGTCGCTGTCCAGCACGACACAGTCCTCGTTGTCGTTCACGTTGTCGGGCTGCCCCTGCGCCCAGCCCTGGAAGCTCAGCACCGAGTTGTCCGACCACTTCCAGGACCTTTCCTGCTGGGGAGAGTGGGGGGATAGGGGGCACTGCCTGCCATGCGCCCGGCACCTAGCGGGATGGGACACGGGACATGGGACATGGTCATGGGACACGGGACATGGGACATGGGACTTGGTCATGGGACACGGAACGAGGGACATGGGACTTGGGATATGACATGGGACGCGGGACATGGGACACAGGACATGGGACATGCGACTTGGGACATGGGACACGGGACATGGGACATGGTCATGGGACACGGAACAAGGGACATGGGACTCGGGACTTGGGATATGGAACATGGGACTTGGTCATGGGACACGGGACATGGGACACAGGACATGGGACATGCGACTTGGGACATGGGACTTGGTCATGGGACATGGGACACAGGACATGGGACACAGGACATGGGACATGCGACTTGGGACATGGGACTTGGTCATGGGACATGGGACATGGGACACGGGACATGGAAGGTGGGACATGGGACATGGGACACGGGACTTGGTCATGGATCATGGGATGGATAGCGGTGCCTCCAGGAGCTCCACGGGCTGCTTCCCACCCCTCTTCATTCCCATCTCCTTCCTCATCCCCATCCGCCCTGCCACTGTCCTCCTCCCAGCCGCCCAGCTGCAGGGACCGGGCGGGATGGGGCAGAATGGATCACGGGACACGGGATGGGACACGGGACACGGATGGGGGACAGTGGTGCCTCCAGGTGCCACTGAGCCCTGCTGAGAGGCGGGGACGTGGCGGGGGGCCGCGGGACGCCTTGGGGGCCGGGGGCGCCGCGGGACACGCACGTGCTCCTCGTCGTGGAGCCCGATCCAGACGTTGCCGGGCTGCAGGTGCTGCGCGACGTACTTGGCCAGCACCTTCCTCTCGGGAAAGGTGTGCACGGAGGCGAGGTGGCCGCGCGGCCCGTAGCGCTCGCACTCCTTCTGCAGGGGGAGCACGGGCTGCTGGGGACAGCGGGACCGGCACCGGGACCGGCACCGGGACCAGGAGCGGGACCGGGAGCGGGACCGGCACCGGGACCAGGACCGGGACCAGGAGCGGGACCGGCACCGGGACCAGGACTGGGACCAGGAGCGGGAACGGGACCGGGACCGGCACCGGGACCGGGACCAGGACCAGGACCAGGACCAGGACCGGGACCATGACCGGGACCGGGACCAGGACCAGGACCGGCACCGGGACCGGGACCAGGAGCGGGACCAGGAGCGGGAACGGGACTGGGACCAGGACCGGGACCGGGACCAGGAGCAGGACCGGGACCAGGAGCAGGACCAGGACCTTCCTCTCGGGAAAGGTGTGCACGGAGGCGAGGTGGCCGTGCGGCCCGTAGCGCTCGCACTCCTTCTGCAGGGGGAGCACGGGCTGCTGGGGACAGCGGGACCGGCACCGGGACCGGCACCGGGACCGGGACCAGGAGCGGGACCGGGAGCGGGACCGGGAGCGGGAACAGGACCGGGACCAGGACTGGGACCAGGAGCGGGACCAAGACCAGGACCAGGACCAGGACCAGGACCAGGACCAGAACCAGAACCGGGACCAGGACCAGGACTGGGACCAGGACCAGGACCAGAACCAGGACCAGGACCAGAACCAGAACCGGGACCAGGACCAGGACTGGGACCAGGACCAGGAGCGGGACCCGGGCGCGCACCTCGGCCTGCTGCCACGTCTTCCTTTGGGTGAAGTAGCCGTAGCAGTGGCCGCGGTAGGAGAGCCAGTGCGAGGGGCACGAGGAGGAGGCCCCCAGCTCTGCGGGGGAGGAGCAGCCTTCACATCCCGCCCGGAGCGGGGACGGAATGGGGCTACAGCGTGGGATTCGGATGGGGATGGGATGGGGATGGAGATGGGAATGGAGATAGGATGGGGATGGGATGGGGATGGGGATGGGAATGGAGATAGGATGGGGATGGGATGGGGATGGGGATGGGAATGGGAATGGACAGGAATGGGATGTGGATGGAGATCAACAGGGATGAGATGAGGATGGACAGGGATGAGATGGGAGTGGAGCTGGGAATGGGGTTGGGGTGGAGATGGGGATGGATCGGGTTGGAGACGGGGACATGGTTGGAGATGGGGATAGGGATGGGGATGGGGAAAGGGATGGACAGGGAAGATGGGGACTGGGACGGAGATGGGGATGGGATGGAGAAGGGAAGATGGGGATGGGCATAGATGGGATGAAGAGGGATGGGGCAGGAAGCATGGCTGCCAGGGAATCACCTTGGACCAGGGCAGCCAGGAGGAGGCAGCCGAGGAGGCCGCGGAGCGGGAGGCTGCACCGTGCGCTCATGGCCGGATCCTGCAGGGGAGGCGGGAGCGCTGGGAGCGGCGGGCGGCACGGGGACGGCGGG
>NW_020455919.1:17957-19313 GCF_003342845.1 Nothoprocta perdicaria | reverse complement strand
TGCCATACCGTGCTGTACCGTGCCCAGCTGTACTGTGCCATACCGTGCCATGCAATGCCATACTGTGCCATGCCATGCCCTGCTGCACCATGCCATGCCATACATGGTTGCATTGGGCTGTGCCATGCCATGCCATGCCATGCCATGCCATATCCCGCTGCACTACGCAGTGCCACGCCATGCCATGTCATGCCATGCAATCCCGTGCACCCACCTTGGGGATTTGGGGACCCCCAGCAGAGGCACGAGGGCACAGCGGGTGCACACCCCGGTCCCCACGGTGCCCCGCGCATGCCCGCGCCGCGGCGGTGCTGACAGCGCCTGTCAGGCCGCTCCGCACACGCCCGCCTGCGCGCCCGCCTCGCCGCCGACGTGGGCAAACACGGCAGTGCCAAAGCTCTGCCTGAGGCCTGGCCACGGGCACCCGAGCGGCGCCACCGGCGTGGGCACGGGGATGTCACCCTGGCACACGCGGCCCCTTTGGGCGCCCAGCCCGGCGGGCAGCGCAGACCAGGCTGCCTTGTCTGGAGCAGCGCCAGTGCCAAGGCAGGGGGAGCTGCCCCACAGAGGGGTGACCAGCCCCATAGAGGAGTAACCAGCCCCACAGAGAGCTGACCAGCCCCATTGCAGGGTGACCTGCCCCATAGAGGGGTGACCAGCCCCATAGAGGGATGACCAGGCCCACAGAGGGGTGACCAGCCCCACAGAGAGCTGACCAGCCCCATAGAGGGGTGACCAGCCCCATAGAGGGGTGACCAGCCCCATTGTAGGGTGACCTGCCCCATAGAGGGGTGACCTGCCCCACAGAGGGGTGATCTGCCCCACTGCAGGGGGACCTGCCCCATAGAGGGGTGCCCAACCCCACTGCAGGGTGGTGGGCAGCACAGTCGGGTGACCAGCCCCATTGCAGGTGACCAGCCCCATTGCAGGTGACCAGCCCCATGGAGTGACCAGCCCCACAGGCAGGTGCCCAGCCCCTTACCCAGGTGCCCAGTCCCACTGCAGGGTGATGGGCAGCACAGCCGAGTGACCAGCCCCATTGCAGGCGACCAGCCCCATGGAGTGACCAGCCCCACCGCAGGTCCCCGCCCCGCTGCCACCTGCTCCTTCACGTGGGGGCAGAGCCCTGGTCCCACGGAGGGGCACAGCCCACGGGAGCGGGACACGGGGGTCCCTCCCGCCCGTCCCCGCACACCTGAGCCCCCAGCTCCCACCCTGTGTCCCATACTGTGCCCTGGGCCCGTGTCCCGCACCCTGGGCTCGTGTCCCGCACCCTGGGCTCGTGTCCCGCACCCTGGTTCATGTCCCGCACCCTGGCTCGTGTCCCGCACCCTGGGCCCGTGTCCCGCACCCTGG
>NW_020455919.1:15119-16837 GCF_003342845.1 Nothoprocta perdicaria | reverse complement strand
CTCGTGTCCCGCACCCTGGCTCGTGTCCTGCACACGCCGGTCCGAGCTGCAGCTCCAAAGGCTGGAGCTGCGCGGGGCCCCGCGGGCGCCGGCGCCGTTTGATCCGCGCCCGCACTCGCTGCCCGGGTGTCTGCAGGGGCTGCTGCTGCCGCGGGAGCCGCCACGGCACGTCGGGGCGGCCGCGGGCCAGGCCGGCCGCGCGCCGGCAGCCGGCGGGAGGGATGCCACGTCCTGCATGTGCCCACCTGCAGCGCTGCGTGTGCCCTCCTGCGCTGCTGCGTGTGCCCTCCTGCGCTGCTGCGTGTGCCCTCCTGCACTGCTGCGGTGCCCTCCTGCGCTGCTGCGTGTGCCCTCCTGCACTGCTGCGGTGCCCTCCTGCACTGCTGCGTGTGCCCTCCTGCACTGCTGCACTGCTGGCACCAGCCGTGCACCCGACAGTACCGTGCCATACTGCACCGTGCTGCATTGTGCAGTGCTGCACCGTGCTGTGCCATGTTACACTGTGCCGCATCGTGCTGCATTGTGCTGTGCTGTGCCATGCTGCACCGTGCTGCACTGTTCCATGTTGTGCTGTGCCATGCTGCACCGTGCTCTGCCATGCTGCACCGTGCTCTGCCATGCCGCACTGTTCCATGTTGTACTGTGCCATGCTGCACCATGCTGTGCCATGCTGCACTGTTCCATGTTGTGCTGTGCCGTGCTGCACCGTGCTGGGCCGTGTTGCACCGTGCTGTGCCATGTTACACCGTGCTGTGCTGTGCTGCACCGTGCTGTGCCGTGCTGCACTGTTCCATGTTGTGCTGTGCCGCGCTGCACCGTGCTGTGCCATGTTGCACCGTGCTGTGCCATGCTGCACCGTGCTGTGCCATGCTGCACTGTTCCATGTTGTGCTGTGCCGCGCTGCACCGTGCTGGGCCGTGCTGCACCGTGTGTGCCATGCTGCCCCATGCAGGCAGTGCCAGCAGCCGCTCCCGGGGAGCATTTCCAGCCCAATCCTGTGCCCTGTCTGTGGGCCCGTTCCCTCCGAGCTGCCCTGCCTGCTGCTGCTGCTGCAGACGCCACGAGCTGCGTTTGCCCAGTGCTGCGGGTCAGAAACGCTGGCACCCTGGCAAGCAGCTCAGCAGCCTTGCGGAGAGGAGAACCCCCTGGCCCTGCCCGCTGCAAAGGAGCTGCAAGCACAGGGGTCACCCGAAACCTGGGACCTTTGGGCTGCAGGAAGCGGGGTGCAGGGTAGAAGATGCAGGGTGCAGGGTAGAAGATGCAGGGTGCAGGGTGTAGGGTGCAGGGTGCAGGGCAGAAGATGCAGGGTGCAGGGTAAAAGGTGCAGGGTGCAGGATGCAGGGCGCAAGATGCAGGGCGCAGGATGCAGGGTGCAGGATGTGGATGCAGGCTGCAGGCTGCAGGGCACAGGGCAGAGGATGCAGGGCACAGGGCGCAGGGTGCAGGGCACAGGATGCAGGGCGCAGGTTGCAAGGTACAGGATGCAGGGTGCAGGATGCAGGGTGCAGGGTGCAAGATGCAGGGCGCAGGATGCAGGGTGCAGGATGTGGGTGCAGGATGCAGGTGCAGGATGTGGGTGCAGGATGCAGGGTGCAGGATGTGGGTGCAGGATGCAGGTGCAGGATGCAGGATGCAGGCTGCAGGGCACAGAGCGCAGGGCGCAGGGCGCAGGTTGCAAGGTACAGGATGCAGCGTGCAGGATGCAGGGTGCAAGATGT
>NW_020455919.1:9383-13049 GCF_003342845.1 Nothoprocta perdicaria | reverse complement strand
GCACCCGTGGTGCAGGGCAGGTGCCCCCTCGTGCACCCATGGTGCAGGACGCGGTGCCCCCCATGCACCCATGGTGCAGGGCAAGTGCCCCCTCGTGCACCCATGGTGCAGGGCAAGTGCCCCCTCGTGCACCCATGGTGCAGGGCAGGTGCCCCCCATGCACCTATGGTGCAGGGCAGGTGCCCCCTCGTGCACCCATGGTGCAGGGCAGGTGCCCCCCATGCACCCATGGTGCAGGGCAGGTGCCCCCTTGTGCACCCATGGTGCAGGGCAGGTGCCCCCCATGCACCCATGGTGCAGGGCAGGTGCCCCCCATGCACCCAGTCGTCCTTGCCCCCCATGCAGCCGGCCCGCCTCGTTGCAGGGAGCGCGCCATGTCCTGGAGGAGGTGCTGGGGGCTCTGCCTGCTGGGCGGCATGCTGCTGGTGCCCCCGCTGCGAGGTGAGTGCCCCCCGCGCCGCGGGCACCCCCGGGCCCTGCGCGGCCTCACGGCGCCCGCCGCCCGCAGGAGACGAGCAGGACGGCTGCGCGCAGGGCTGGCTGCCCTTCGGCGGGCGCTGCTACGGCTTCTTCCCGCAGGAGATGAGCTGGAGGAAGGCTGAGGTGGGGCGCGGCGGGGACGCGTGCGCATCCGCGTGCACACGTGTCCGTGTGTGTGTGCATGCGTGTCCAGGCGTGTGCATGCGTGTCCATGGCTGTGCATGTGTGTCCAGCCTGCACATGCGTGTCCATGGCTGTCCATGCATGTCCATGGCTGTCCATGCATGTCCATGCCTGTGCATACATTTCCATGGGTGTGCATGTGTGCCCACGGCTGTGCATGCGTTTCCATGGGTGTGCATGCATGTCCATGGCTGTCCATGGCTGTTAATCCGTGTCCATGGCTGTGCATGCGTTTCCACGGGTGTGTATGTGAGCCCATGGTTGTGCATACATTTCCATGGCTGTGCATGCATGTCCATGGTTGTGCATGCGTTTCCATGGCTATGCATGCATGTCCATGGTTGTGGATGCGTTTCCATGGCTGTGCATGCATGTCCATGGGTGTGCATGCGTTTCCATGGCTGTGCATGCATGTCCATGGGTGTGCGTGCGTTTCCATGGCTATGCATGCATGTCCATGGTTGTGCATGCGTTTCCATGGCTGTGCATGCGTTTCCATGGCTGTGCATGCATGTCCATGGGTGTGCATGCGTTTCCATGGCTGTACATGCGTTTCCATGGCTGTGCATGCATGCACATGCACGCGTTTCACTCGTGTGTGCCTACGTGGGCACGCATGCATGTGCATGCCTGCATGTGCGTGCCCCAAACCCGGAGGGGCTGCAGTGCCGTGAGCGCCCGCGGGAGCCGGGGACGCCCCGGAGCGCCGGTCCCGCCACAGGGCCCCGTGGAGGGGCCGGTCCCCACGCGGCGCCCGGCCGGGCAGGCAGCCCTGCACCCCGTCCCCCGTCCCCGCGGTGTCACCAGCCTCCCGCCGCCGCAGGGCCACTGCCGGACGCTGGGCGCCCACCTGGCCTCCATCCACAGCGAGGAGGAGCACGAGGCCATCGCGGGCCTGCTCGCCTCCTCGCAGCCCTACAGCCACAGCCACGAGGAGGAGGCCGGCGACGAGGTCTGGATCGGCCTCCACCGGCCGCTGCGGGTGAGTGTCCGCGGCAGCGCGCCGGGCGCCGGGCGCCGGAGCGGGGCGGGCAGCGCCGCCGGTGCCACCGCGTCCGCTGCCGCCCGCAGAGACAAGGCTGGGAATGGTCGGACGGCAGCAAGCTGGACTACGGCTCGCGCTACCGCCGCGGCTCCTCGCGCCGCCGAGCCTGCGCCGCGCTGCTCGACTCCACCGGTGAGCGAGGCGCACGCGCGTGTGCACGCGTGTGCAGACGTGTGCACGCAAGCACATGTACAGCCGTGTGCACGCACAAGCACATGAAGAGCTGTGCATGCACAAACATGTGCACACACTAACACATGCACAGCCGTGTGCGCACAAACACATGCACACACGTGCACATACAAACACATGCACACACTAACACATGCACAGCCGTGCACAAGCACATGCACACACGTGTGCACACAAACACATGCACACACACAAGCACATGTACAGCCATGTGCACGCACAAGCACATGAAGAGCTGTGCATGCACAAACATGTGCACACACATGCACACACTAACACATGCACAGCCGTGTGCACACAAACACATGCACACACGTGCACATACAAACACATGCACACACTAACACATGCACAGCCGTGCACAAGCACATGCACACACGTGTGCACACAAACACATGCACATGCACAGCCATGTGCACGCACAAGCACATGCGCGCAAATACATGCACAGCCGTGCATACACAAACATGTGCACACCTGTGGGCACGCACAAACGCGTGCACACTTGTGAGCACACAAACACGTGCACACATGTGTGCAAACACATGCACACTCATGCACATACAAACACATGCACACAGGTGTGCACAGAAACACGTGCACAGCCATGCACTCACAAACACATGCACACAGACACGTGCACACATGTGTGCGTGCACAAACACATGCCCAAACACATGCACACACACGTGCACACAAGCTCATGCACCCATGTGCGCACACAAACACGTACACGGCCGTGCACACACAAACACATGCACACCCATGTGCACACAAACACATGCACACACACAAATACACGCACAGCCATGCACGCACAAACATGTGCACACCCGTGTGCATACAAACACATGCACACACAAGCACATGCACACGCGTGTGCACACGCAAGCGCCCGTGGCGGGCGGCTCAGGGCTCCGCTCCTCCGCAGACTTTGCCACGTGGGACATGGAGCTGTGCAGCCGTCGCAAGCCCTTCATCTGCGAGTACCACGTGTAGGGCTGGCGCCGCGGCCCCGGTGCCACCGTCCAGCCCTGGCCCTGGCCCGGCCGGGCCGTGCGGCCGCTGCCCGCCAGTAAAGGCGTCCCGGTGCTCGGCCTCCCTGTGCCTCCTTGTGCGCCGCGCGGTACCGCGGGGGTCTCGTCCCCTGCCCACGGACCCCACATCGGTCCCCTCGAGCCTGGGCTGCGGGGTCTGGATGCGGGTCGTGCCCACGGGGTGCCCGGGCTCTGCATTGCACGGCTGTCCCCGTGCCAAGGAGGGACGTTCCTGTCCCCCCAGTGTCCGTGCAGGGGGCACGGCGGTGAGCTCGGCCGCGCACAGAGCTTGGAACAAGGCTGGGTACGGAGGAGGGCACAGAAATGGGTATAGAGCTGGGCACAGAGCGAGACATCAAGCAGGGTACAGAGCGGGACACGGAGATGAGCACGGAGGTGGGCGAAGAGCTGGGCATAGAGATGGGCACAGAGCAGGACATGGAGCAGGACACGGAGCAGGATGTGGAGCAGGACACAGAGCAGGACACGGAGCAGGACACGGAGCAGGACATGGAGTCTGGCACAGAGCAGGACACAGAGCTGGGCATAGAGCAAAACATAGAGCAGGACACAGAGCAAGACATGGAGCAGCACACGGAGCTCGACACAGACATGGACACAGAAGTGAACACAGAGCAAGACATAGAGCAGGACACAGAGCGGGGCACAGAGCAGGACACGGAGCAGGACACGGAGCAGGACATGGAGCAGGACACGGAGCAGGACACG
>NW_020455919.1:3797-8967 GCF_003342845.1 Nothoprocta perdicaria | reverse complement strand
GGAGCAGGACACGGAGCAGGACACGAAACAGGACACGAAGCAGGACACGAAACAGGACACGGAGCAGGACACGAAGCAGGACATGGAGCAGGACACGGAGCAGGACACGGAGCAGGACACGAAGCAGGACACGGAGCAGGACATGGAGCTCGGCACAGAGCAGGACACAGAGCCAGACACAGAGCAGGACATGGAGGAGGACATTAGGCTGGGTGCACAGCAAGACAGAGCAGGGCACAGAGCAGGACACAGATGGGCACAGAACCAGATGCAGAGCCGGGCACAGAGCTGGGCTCAGAGCTGGGCATAGAGACAAGCACAGAGCAGGACACAGAGCAGGACACGGAGCAGGACACGGAGCAGGACACGGAGCAGGACATGGAGCTCGATGCAGAGAAAGACCCAGAGCAGGACACAGAGCAGGGCATGGAGCAGGACACAGAGCAGCACGTGGAGCAGGACACGGAGCAGGACATGGAGCTTGGCACAGAGCAGGACACAGAGCAGGACACGGAGCAGGACACAGAGCTGGGCACGGAGCTGGGCACAGAGCTGGGCACAGGGACAGGCACAGAGCAGGACACGGAGCAGGACACGGAGCAGGACACAGAGCAGGACACGGAGCAGGACACGGAGCAGGACACAGATGGGCACAGAACCAGATACAGAGCCGGGCACAGAGCCGGGCACAGGGACAGGCTGCCGCAGGGCCCCGCAGGTGCCCAGGGCTGCGTTTCACCCGGGGGCTCCTTGCCCAGCCCCCAAACAGGGTGCTGCGGGTGCCGCGTGTCCCTGCTGTGTCACACGTCCCGGACGCCGGGTCCCTCTGCAGAGCCGCACGTCCCAGCCCCAGCACGGGGGACTTGTCCCAGGCCGCGTGCTCCTGTCTGCTCTCCCGGCACCCCAGCCCCGAGGGACCCCGTGTCCCAAGGGACGCCCATGGCCCCAAGGGACCTCATGTCCCCACGGGAACTCCCCGGCCTCAGGGGTCTCTCATTTCCTCAGGGGGTCCCCATGGCCCCAGGGGACCCCATGACCCCCCCATGTGTCCAGCTGATCATCATCATCCCAACGGATCCCATGGTTCCCTTGGCACCCTCATTGCCCCAGGGGACCCCCATGGCCCCAGGGGATCTCCACGGCCCCATCAGATTCCCATTGCCCCATCAGGATTCTCATGGACCCAGTGGGGACACACGGCACACAAGGGAGCTCCATGGTCCCAGGGGGAACCCCATGGTCCCAGCAGGATCTCCGGTATCCGCACGTCCCCAGCAGAACCTTATGGCACCCATGAGGCCCCTATGACCCTAGCAGACCCCAGAGACCCCACGGTCTCACCACATTCCCATGGGACAGCCCCGGTCCCAGCACGTCCCCGTCCCCTGCTCCCTGCCTGCAGCACCCATGCCCGGGAGCACCCACAACAGAGGCAGGATGAGCATAGATAAATATCCCCACGCGTGGCTGCCCCGTGGTCAGGACGGAGCCCAGGGCTCTCCGACCCATCTGCTTCCGACGTCCTCCAGGTGTTCTGGCGTTCCCCATGGATGTGCTCTTGGGCTGAGCTGCATCAGAGCCCCCTTCCCGCTGCTCGTCCCCATCCAGTTCTACCACCGCTCTGCTCGCCTTTGCTTTTCCATGCTGTGTTCACCTTCCTCTTCCCCACAGCCCTGGCCACCAGCGGCACCTATGGGTGCCACAGGCACACGGGGCTCCCCAGCGGGGCCGTTTCCACTGCTAGAGCTAAAGAAAAATCAAGGAAATAGTAAAAGCCATGCTCCCTTGGCTGGGAGCCCCGGAACGTCCCGCATTCCCCACGTGGCTCTGAGCAGCCATCAACCCCAGCCCGGGTGAGCAGGACACGGCACCTGGAGAGCGTCCCACTTCCCAGGGCTTCCACCCCGGCGGAGGCACCTTTCGCCTTCCAGCGGGTGATTTCGGGGTGATTTCACCCGCGGGTGGCGGCCGCCCTTGCCAGCCCCTTGCAACTGTCCGAAGCGGCTCCTGGGACCCGCATCCGCGAGGATGAGGTGTCCGGCAGCAGCAGATCCGCCCGGGCTGGAGCCTGCAGCTCTGCAGGGCTGTGTCCCGCGGCACCGCGCGCTCCTGCGGGACCGCGGGCACCGCGCGTTCCGAGGTGCCTTCCCCGGCACCAAGCCTGGCTAATCCTCCCGCTGCGCCCAGCGCCTCGTGGGCAAAGTCTGCCGGCTCCATCCCCGCGGCCGGCAATCCCGGGAGGTGCCGGGGGGGACGTTGTCCTGCCCGGAATGTGCCCTTTGCCCGGAGCGGCCCCTGCCAGAGTCCCACCGGGCTCCCCGGGCACCGTGCGCGCCAGGGGGGAAAGTCCAACGGGAAGGGATTCCTGGAAGGGCTGGGATGGGGCAAAGGGCCGTTGGCTTCGCCGGGCAGGGCGGCAGGTCGCGGAGGTCCCCGTGCCCGGGGGAGGGACACCAAAGGCGGCACAAGGGCTGTGTGACACGCCGCATGCCGGCGGGCTCACCGCCACCGTGCGGGTGACGGGCTCGTGTCACCCTGCCGGGACGTCCTGGCGTGGGAGGCGGCGAGAGGGAGCGGAGCGAGCTGCTTGCAGCCGTTGGAATCGCCGCTGGGATCCTGTGGATGGGAACTTGCAGCTCTGCATCCCTGCAGGGATGGGAGCATCCAGCACTGTATTCCTGCACAGAGTCAGGAGCATCCAGCTCTGCATCCCTGCACATAACTGGGAACATCCAGCTCTGCGCCCCTGCAGGGATGGGAACATGCAGCTCTGCATCCCCAAACACAGCTGGGAACATGCAGCTCTGCATTCGTGCATGGACGGGAGAAAAGGAAGCTCTGCAGCCCTGCATGGATGGGAACATGCAGCTCTGCATCCCTGCACATAACTGGGAACATCCAGCTCTGCATCCCTGCAGGGATGGGCGCATCCAGCTCTGCATCCCTGCAGGGATGGGCGCATCCAGCTCCGTATTCCTGCACACAGTCAGGAGCAATACAGCCTTGCAGCCCCACACAGATGGGAACATCTGCCTCTGGATCACTGCACAGATGGGAACATCTGGTTCTGCATCCATGCACACAGCTGGGAACATCCAGCTCTGCCTCCCGGCACAGATGGAAACACCCAGCTCTGCATCCCTGCACATGGCTTGGAACATCCCTGCACACAGCTGGGAACATGCAGCTCTGCATCCCTGCACACAGCTGGGAACATGCAGCTCTGCAGCCCTGCACACAACTGGGAACATGCAGCTCTGCAGCCCTGCAGGGATGGGAACATGCAGCTCTGCATCCCTGCACACAGCTGGGAACATGCAGCTCTGCATCCCTGCATGGATGGGACCATGCAGCTCTGCATCCCTGCACACAGCTGGGAACATGCAGCCCTGCAGCCCTGCATGGATGGGAACATGCAGCCCTGCAGCCCTGCAGGGATGGGAACATGCAGCCCTGCAGCCCTGCAGGGATGGGAACATGCAGCTCCCGGCCGGGCACACGGAGGCTCCGGAGGCCCCGGCAGGAGGTGGCCCCGGGGCTCTCATCCTGAGCGGGGCTGGGTCCAGCCCAGGGCCACCCGGTCCCGGTCCCGGTCCCGGTCCGGCCGGCTGCCCCGTTTGTTGTCCCGGTGCCAGGGCCGCCCGGTCCCGGTCCTGCCGGCTGCCCCGTTTGTTGTCCCGGTGCCATAGGAACTGCCGGAGGGAAGGCGGAGGCAGCGGCCGGATCCTCCCCGGCCGGACAGAGCTGGTAAGAGCCGTCCCCGCACGGGCACCCGCTGCCCAGGTGCGGGCTGCACCCCAGGGTGCGGGGGCTGCACCCCAGGTTCCCAGGGATGGAACCCCTTGGGGTCCGGAGGCTGCAACCCTGCAGTCCATCCGGGGGGGCTGGTGCCGGGAAGGCGGCGGCTGCAAACCCGGGTGCTGCGGGTCCGTCCCCGGGGGCTGCGGGCTGAGTCCCTGCACGGATAGAGGCTTCGCCCATGGGATCCCCATCACCTTGTCCCCAGGGTGCTGGGGGCTGCGTCCCAGGGGGTGCTGGGTGCTGCWKGYTTGGGGGTGCTGAGGGCTGCGCCCTTGCAATGACAGAGGTGTCACCCATGGGGTGCAGGGGCTTGGTCCCCAGGGTGCTGGGGGCTGCGTCCCTGCRGTGACAGAGGTGTCACCCATGGGGTGCAGGGGCTTGGTCCCCAGGGTGCTGGGGGCTGCGCCCTTGCAATGACAGAGGTGTCACCCATGGGGTGCAGGGGCTTGGTCCCCAGGGTGCTGGGGGCTGCGTCCCTGCGGTGACAGAGGTGTCACCCATGGGGTGCAGGGGCTTGGTCCCCAGGGTGCTGGGGGCTGCGCCCTTGCAATGACAGAGGTGTCACCCATGGGGTGCAGGGGCTTGGTCCCCAGGGTGCTGGGGGCTGCGTCCCTGCAGTGACAGAGGTGTCACCCATTGTGACAGCGGCCGCCGGAGCCGCCCGTGTCCCGCCGCTCCCGCCGCTCCCGCCGCTCCCGCCGGCTCCGCTCCGCGCTCTCCGCAGGCACCATGTCGGCCGACATCTGGGTGGGCACCTGGCGGCCCCACCGGCCCCGCGGGCCCATCGCGGCGCTCTACAGCAGCCCCGGGCCCAAGTACCGGCTCCCCAGCAACGTCGGTGAGCGCGGCGCGCGGGACCGAGCCGGGAGCTGCTGCTGGGACCGCGGGATGGAGCCCTGGGGGTGGCGGGATGGGGATGTCGAGGTGCAGGCTGGAGTCCCCAGGGAAAACAAATGGGGCCAATGAGCAGGGGGATGGAGCTGTGGGGCAGTGGGATGGAGCCATGGAGCAGCGGGATGGAGATATTGGGCAGCAGGATGGAGCTGTGGGACAGCAGGATAGAGGGGGAGGGAGCCATGGAGCAGTGGGATGGAGGCATCAGGACAGTGGGATGGCCTGACTGGGGCAGTGGGATGCAGCTGCAGGGCAGCACCATGGGGAAAAGGATGGCACTGTGGGGCAGAGGATGGCACCATGGGGCAGAGGAGGGCACCGTGGGGCAGAGGAGGGTGCTGTGGGGCAGAGGAGGGTGCTGTGGGGCAGAGGAGGGCACCGTGGGGCAGAGGAGGGCGCCGTGGGGCAGAGGAGGGTGCTGTGGGGCAGAGGATGGCACTGTGAGGCAGAGGAGGGCACCATGGGGCAGAGGAGG
>NW_020455919.1:0-2784 GCF_003342845.1 Nothoprocta perdicaria | reverse complement strand
GCCCTTCCGCACGCCGGGGCCAGGTCAGGGCGCGCGGGGGGACGGCGGCGCCGCGCGGAGCACCTGCATCCCGGCGCGGGGCTGCAGCGCGCTGCGCTGCATTGCACTGCGCCGTGCTGCGTTGCGCTGCATTGTGCTGCACCGCGCTGCATTGCACTGCACCGTGCTGCAAAGAGATGCATCATGCTGCAAAGGGATGCACCGAGTTGCACCAGGTTGCACGGTGCTATGCAGCATTGGGTGGGCACTGTGCTGCAAGGGGATGCCCCGAGTTGCACCATGTTGCACGGTGCCATGCAGCACTGGGTGGACACCGTGCTGCAAAGGGATGCACCGAGTTGCACCAGGTTGCACGGTGCCATGCAGCATTGGGTAGGCACTGTGCTGCAAAGGGATGCCCCGGATTGCACCAGGTTGCATGGTGCCATGCAGCATAGGGTGGGCACTGTGCTGCAAAGGGATGCATTGCACTACAAAAGGATGCACCAAGTTGCACCATGTTGCACGGTGCCATGCAGCACTGGGTGGACACCGTGCTGCAAAGGACGCACTGTGCTGCAAAGCGATGCCCCGCACTGCAAGGGGATGCATTGTGCTGCAAAGGGATGCACCGTGTTGCATGGTGTTGCACGGTGCCATGCAGCGTTGGGAGGGCTGCACGGGGCAGGACGGGGCCGGGCCCTTGTCCCCGTGCCCCGGTGCCACTGCCCGCCCGTGCCACAGGCCGCTACTGCCCGGAGAAGGCCGGCAAATGGGCCTACCCCTCGGCGCCCGTCTACTCACTGGCCTCGCGCACCAAGCACTTCGCCAACGACCAGACCCCAGGTAGGGAGCAGCGCCGGGGGGCACCCATGGGCGCCGGGGCGGCCACCGGCACCCGCTGCGCGCAGGGCACCCCGGGGCCGCACGGGGCGCCCCATGGACCCCCCCGTCCCGCAGGCCCCGCCGCCTACGGGCTGCCGCCCATGCTGGGCCCGCGCGTGGTGGGCAAGAGCTCGGCGCCCAACTTCTCCATCCTGGGCCGCAGCGCCGTCGGCAGCTTCTACGCCGACCTCTGCAAGGTGGGCTGGGGGCGCGGGGGGCGCGGGGGGCGCGGGGGGCGCGGGGGGGCTTCTCACGCCGCCCCGCGCCCGCAGACGCCCGGGCCCTGCAACTACCGCGTGGTGGACGCCGACGTGTACAAGCGGCGCGCGCCGCAGTACAGCATGCTGGCGCGCAACCTGCTCCCCGGGGACAACACGCGCAAGCCGGGCCCCGGCGCCTACAGCCCCGAGAAGGTGAGCGGGGACGGGGGGCGCGGTGCAGCACCGCGTGCCGTGGTGCAGCGCGGTGCAGCGCGGTGCAGCGCCGCGAGCCGTGGTGCAGCATGGTGCGACGGGGTGCAGCGCGGTGCAGCGCCGCGTGCCGTGGTGCAGCATGGTGCGATGGGGTGCAGCGCGGTGCAGCGCCGCGTGCCGTGGTGCAGCATGGTGCGACGGGGTGCAGCGCGGTGCAGCGCCGCGTGCCGTGGTGCAGCGGGGTGCAGCGCGGTGCAGCGCGGTGCAGCGCCGTGTGCCGTGGTGCAGCATGGTGCGATGGGGTGCAGTGCAGTGCAGCGCCGCGTGCCGTGGTGCAGCATGGTGCGACGGGGTGCAGCGCGGTGCAGCGCCGCGTGCCGTGGTGCAGAACGGTGTGCTGGGGTGCAGAGCCGCGTGCCATGCTGCAGTGCAGTGTGCCATGCTGCAGCGGTGCAGCGCGGTGCAGCGCTGAGTGCCGTGGTGCAGCAGGCTGTGTTGTGGTGCAGTGCGGTGCACCACGGTGCAGTGCAGTGTGCCGTGGTGAAGAATGGTGTGCCATGGTGCAGCACGGTGCAGCGCAGTGCAGCGTGGTGCAGCACTGTGTGTTGTAGTGCAGCACGGTGTGCCGTGGTGCAGTGTGGTGTGTCGTGGTGTGGAATGGTGTGCCGTGGTGCAGCACAGTGTGCCATGGTACAGTGCAGCACAGCACAGCACAGTGTGCCACGGTGCAGCGCGCTGTGCCATGGTGCAGTGCAGTGTGCCACAGTGCAGCGCAGCGCAGCGTGCTGTGCCACGGTGCAG
The DNA here is from genome assembly GCF_003342845.1 of Nothoprocta perdicaria. Lineage (NCBI taxonomy): Eukaryota > Metazoa > Chordata > Aves > Tinamiformes > Tinamidae > Nothoprocta > Nothoprocta perdicaria. The sequence goes on along the minus strand of NW_020455919.1, from coordinate 706 downwards.
CGTGCTGTGCCACGGTGCAGCGTGCTGTGCCACGGTGCAGCACAGTGCAGTATGATGCAGCACGGTGCAGCGCAGTGTGCCACGGTGCAGTGCAGTGTGCCATGGTGCATCACAGCGCAGCACACTGTGCCATGGTGCAGCGCAGTGTGCCATGGTGCAGCACAATGCAGTATGATGCAGCACAGTGCAGCGCAGTGTGCCACAGTGCAGCGCAGCGCAGCGCACTGTGCCACGGCGCAGTGCAGTGTGCCACAGTGCAGCACAGTGCAGTATGATGCAGCAAGGTGCAGCGCACTGTGCCACGGCGCAGTGCAGTGTACCACGCTGCAGCACAGCGCAGCTCACTGTGCCACGGTGTAGTGCAGTGTGCCATGGTGCAGCACAGTGCAGGATGCTGCAGCACGGCGCAGCGCGCTGTGCCACGGCGCAGTGCAGTGTGCCGCAGTGCAGCGCAGCTCACTGTGCCACGGCGCAGTGCAGTGTGCCATGGTGCAGCACAGTGCAGTATGATGCAGCACGGTGCAGCGCGCTGTGCCACGGTGCAGTGCAGTGTACCACGCTGCAGCACAGTGCAGTATGATGCAGCACGGTGCAGCGCGCTGTGCCACGGCGCAGTGCAGTGTACCACGCTGCAGCGCAGCGCAGCTCACTGTGCCACGGCACAGTGCAGTGTGCCGCAGTGCAGCGCAGCTCACTGTGCCACGGC
>NW_020455918.1:35222-36263 GCF_003342845.1 Nothoprocta perdicaria | reverse complement strand
GCCCCTAGAAGCCCCTGCTCTGGGATGTCTTTCACATTCCTCCAGTGAACTCCACAAACACACAGAAGGTGGGATGCTGCTCGCCYRYGCWGAAGTGTGTAGAGCACCGACATGTGCATGGGAGCTCCTTCTCTAAGCTCCTCTTGTAATCACTGGTGATGGAGGGTGCGAGTCAGTGGACAACAACCAAACACCTGGTTGAAGCAACAGAGCAGATACCGCAAAAGTGCCCCTGTTTGCTTGCTCGGATGGAGCAAACGTGAGACTCACAACCTCATGGATTTCCAGGAGAAGGCCAGGTGAGCTATGTCTTTGTCCATCTCAAATGACCCACCCCTTCCACTACTACGGGAGCATCTTGCAGTATAAAGGAGAAATCCTGGCAGATCATTACAGTATTAAAAGGCAATATATTTCACTGCAGTTATCTGATTCAGTGACGTCGAAATAGGCTGCAGGGCCAAGACAGATGCCTGCATTGTCCAGCGTAACCAAATATCTTCTCTGGGACACAGCATAGGATCTATGGGAAGCCATGTCCCTTTGGAGTTGTTTTAGGGCAAGAATCCCAGGGATACTGAGGTTTCCTACCTATCCAAACAACTGGATCCCACCACTGCCTTTAGGCCAAGTCCATCCCTCCTACAGCTGCACATGCTTCTTAAAGGGGAGAGGCACATCACACCAAGGGCTCTGCTGYGGTCTCTGCAATTGGAAATCCTTCCAGCTCTCTTCTTCTACTATCCTAATGTGAGGAKATGAACAGGGAGGCTAGTGAGGGTCTCAGGACATCAGGATCATCGGCTATCCAGGGCCAGGGACATCTTCACTGGGTAACTTGTCCTTCCTGAAGATTTGTTTAAGAAATGAACTTTCTTTCTGAAATTACTGAAGCAATCTGTACTTACTGCACCAGAACAGATTATGGGTTGACCTGCTRGAAACCAGCTCTGTGGAGAGGGATCAGGGAGTCCTGGTTGACAACAAGGTGACCATGAGCCATCGACGTGCCCTGGTGGCCAAGAAGGCCAATAGGATCCC
>NW_020455918.1:29909-32337 GCF_003342845.1 Nothoprocta perdicaria | reverse complement strand
CATGTTTCTAGCATATTCAAGGCCAGCATCATCCCTTGGCTTTGTGTTGAAAGGAAGAGCCCATGAGGATGGAGAGACATCGGGGAAGGGAAGGAGGTCAGACACAGAGACAAGTGAGAAGGCACGCTGGGCATTTCCAGGCTGCACGGGCACAGCCGCAGGGAGGAGCCAGCACAGGACKGGCTCTRCTGGGGACAGCCAAGGGCACTGCCAAAGCCCACACACCCCAAAGGASGTCRGCATCCTCTTGCCTATGCCTGRTGAACTGGCCACCGACGCCTCCCAGGAGACACTGGGGCCTCATTGTTCCCTTGCTCACACCCTGAAAGGGGTCGTATCATTGTCCTGCACTGGGMATTGCACACCCCAACCCACATMCTTTCCCCAGAATGACCAGGAAAACATGTGGGGAAAAGATCTCCCTTCCTAGAAGCTCCCTGGCCAAGCTGGGACATTTGGCCTCCTAAAACACATCAAGGGTCAACGCGGCATCAGAGCCACCTGCATGTTTCCTCACCTACCTGTTAGCAGTGACTACAGTTTTCTCCTCTAATCACCCCTGGGGAATCTTTGTTGATAACAACTAGCAGTGGGACCCATTAAGGCTCTACACAACTTTGAAGGTTGTTTTTAAGTTTGAATTCTCAAACATTTTCTTCAGTCTTCTCTCAGGAACTGACGTTCATGGGCTCATCACCAAATACACCATAGGGCTTGTTAAAAGGCAAAAAGCTCTGACCATCCCTGTCTCTCCCTGTAATTTTCATCAAGGATTGCATGGCTAATTGGAGAGGTTTCAGGAGTGCAGCTGAAAGGTGCAGACAGCAATAACGTACAAGAACCTCTACCTTTTATTGTTATTACCAATATTCAGCTTTCATAGTAAGTGAATGCAATCCCTATCATTCCAAAGTGACTCCCATTGCAGTCTGGACGTGCAGGAACAGCAGGTCCCAGAGCTCAGRCCCTGCATGGACACTCTTCCCTCCCCTCCMCAACCTGCCATTTCTCTCAGCAGCCACCTGGGGCTTCCACCACTCCTCTTAGAAGCTTCCCTGTTCTTCTGAAGGCAGCAAGAAAGGGCACAGTTAATSTGCCCAACTCCCCACTGCTTTCCTTAGGGAACTAGTTGAATGCAGATACGGGATATTTTTCTCATCTGAAAAGAAACAAAAATAAAGCATGAAATCCTTCCATAAAAAATAATGGCGCTCTTTGACTGTAGGCCAAGACCAAGATGTCACCAATGATGTTCCCTGGCCACAGGGAAAGCTTTCCTGCAAAGTCAGAGCAGGCTTTAAACTGCCTGCAGTGCTGACCAGCACCTGGGGCTATGAACGAACAGAGAGGAACAGGAGGACTCCCAATCCTGCAGCTTGACCACGTCCAGCTAGTTGCTGAAAAGGAGAGGTTAGACGCTGCCCATTTGAGCAGGACATGTGGGAATGGGAGAGCCACACATCTCCTGAGCCATCATGTGGGCCATGCTGCTCTCGTGGATCCCCAGACCTGCCTCTGCTGCTCTGCTAAAGCAGGGAAAACCCTTTGGTGCTATTTCCTGGAGAGGGGAGATTTTCTTTGCTGCTCAGAGCAACAAAAGCAGCACTTGGGGATCTCCAAAGAAACCCAACCCATCAACACCAGAAGCACTGCACTCTCCTTAAGCCTTGGGCTGGCAGCAGGAGAAGACATGGGAAACAGCCACATCCCAGGCCTCCTCCATCAGGCCTTCAGCTCCACAACCTGCCACAGCTTCAAGAGAGCTCCACAAACCAAGACCTCCCATGGCCCTGCAGCAGAGAGGAGACTGAGCAGAAACAGAGGAGACAGGAGGGAAAGGGCAGAGACGCCAGGGTGCAGAGCAGGGCTCACAGTGCTACAAACAAGATGCTGGAGGCTGAATAAGCAACCCAAAGGAATGAGTCAAGGCGGGCTTCCCTTTGCACTGCCTTGGAAAGCCACATCTGGGACACAATTCCAGGGGATGGGGTCTCTCTTCTGCAAGAATGTCCCAGGACTCTGCAGAGAGGAGGAAGAGCAGGCAGGAGGGTTGCAGGGATGTTCTCCAGCTTCATCAGCGCAGAGCAGGGAACTGCTCATCTCACAAACTGCTGCTTGACCCCAAATGCGGATCCTGTGGCATTGCACCGCATTCCAGGCTCTGCTGTGCAGACCCTGAGAGAACCAGGGAGCCAGGACGGCTCCAAGGTGCTGGGGAAAAGTACACGGAAAAGCACATGGACCACTTAAGGTCCAAGAGGAGGAAGAGCAGTTTGGGAAGATCCCATCCCTGACGGGAGGTGACGGCTTCCAGGAGATGGGGGAATCTCTCTGCTCTCCCCCTGGCGCTGCCATCTCCACAGCAGGGACCCACTGAGCCCCAGAGGACACACGGGGATGTGCCCCATCCCGGGGAAGTCTCCCTGCT
>NW_020455918.1:18325-28868 GCF_003342845.1 Nothoprocta perdicaria | reverse complement strand
TTGCTCTGTGCTGGACCCTGCCTAGAGGTTCCCCATCCCTGTGGTACTGAGGAGGCCAGAGCTGCTCCCCAGCCTGCAGGTGTGGGCTGAGCAGAGCTGAGCAGAGGGGCAGGATCCCCTCCCTGCAGCTGCTGGCAACTCTCCTCCTGCTGCAGCCAGGATCCCATTGGCCATGAGGGCCCTGCTGCCTCATGGTGAGCTTGGTGTCAACCAGGACTCACAGGTCCCTCCCTGTGGAGCTGCTGTCCAGCTGCTCTGGCCCTGGGAGAGAGTGAAACTCCATTCACTCGGCATTTTTATTGGAAAAGCATTTTCTTCTTCAGAGGCATAAAGCTTGCCAGCAGATGCGACAATGTTCTCAAGATTACAAGGAAGCATGCTAAAAGGCTGTCTGATTTAAAAGGCTGTCTCAGTGCTTTAATTAGTAATGATATTCTAATAACTCCTATTTTTTATTCAAACTCAAGAGTATTTAAGTATTTCAACCAATAAAAAGGGTTTGTTATTTTTTCTTATAAATGAAATGTAAATTGCTTGGCTAGATTGTTTAGCCAACTTATATATTTATAACTGGATATATAGTTTGGGAGATTGAGTTWGGAGATGCAAAATTAAGAAGTAGGTGTGTTAGGGAAGGGAACTCATGATTTATTGCCAAAGAACACCTCCATTTATCCTGTCCCTGGAATCTCACCACCATCTTTCCTCCACAGCTTGCCGGATACCAATTTAGTGAATTTTGGCTTTCTATGGTCTAAGCCCCTAATGACTTGAGGAAACACACTATGATCAGAATAGACTGTTTGAAAAAGTCCTAACTAATTTTCTTGAGTTAGGAATCTGTATGTAAAGGAAAAGCTAGAATAAATCGTGTAAAAGATTGGAGAGAGGAAAATATTGGCTATTGGTTGTACATCCTAAGTATGTAATTAAAAACATCTGCATTTTGTATTTCTTAAAGGGCAGAGATAAAACTCTTACTTCCACAAAGTAAGGTCCACAGACGACCTTGGATTTTGATGACTATTTTTTCCTTAGCATTTGCCATGTAAGGTGAAAATGGAAGAACAAATCTATTCTGTGGCACCCTCTGGTGGTCGATATTGTCTGCTTATTTTGAAGACTAGAAATGCTCCTTTGCTTTTAATTGTGAGGTCCACATAGTCCTTCCTGAATCACAATTTCACAGAATTGCAAGAGTAAGTCATGTCAGCTTTCAATGGATGTACAGTTTCTGAGGATTGAAACATATGTGTAAATGAAGAATTCCTTTGCCTTAAGTATTTGATAGCAGTGTTTTAAAATTCACATGTATTGGGCAACTGACAGCTTTCTAGAAGGCTTTATTTTGTGAGGAATGATAGAGAGGCAAGAGTGCATGTAGCCAAATCAGTTCTTATGTAATGGGAGAAGTTGATGGAGAGTCCAGAGAATGTAGGCCAAAGCTCAGTGCGTTGGAAGGCAGATCTCTTAAAAAGAGTGTTCTTTCTTTCTTTCCTTCGTTTTTAATTTATTACCCTGCTTAACAGTCATCCTGACTTGAAAATGGAGCAGACTTTGAGAGGTCTCATTCATTCATTCATAGTTTATGTGTGACCCAGAGTACAAGACTGACATGTGTGTGACCAGAGATGATGTGCAAGGTTCCTGCTTGGAGCTTTCTGCAAAAATTGGCAGAACAATAACCCCTACCTAAACCTAAATGTAACCCTAAACCCTAACTGTAATCCCTGGCATACAACCCCTAACCTAACATAATCCTATCTCTAGCCATAATCTAAGCCTGACCCCGAACCCTAAACTCCAACCCTAACCTAACCTTAAGCCTAAGACTAAGCCTAACTCTAAGCCTAACCCCATACGTACTCCTGATTTCAACCCTAACTTAACCCGGACCCAGCTTAAATGGTGTGTCTAAAGCTAACCCTAAAACAAACACCCAACCCCAACCATAATTCAAACCCTAAATGTCTAATTCTGTGACAAACAGGAAAACCTAAACTCTAACCCAAATACAGACCCGAACGCCTACCTGTACTGTAGCCCTAAGTGGCATGCCTAACCCCAACCCTGAATGCCCAACCTGAACACTAAACACCCTAACCAAAAGCCAACCCTTCCCTAACACTAAACGTAACCATAAATGTTGTGTCTAACCCCTTCCGCAAGACTTTCTCCAACCCTAACTCTTAACTCTGTTCCAAACCCTAACCAGCCCTAGCCCTGAATGGCTAACCCTCAATGGCATGGATAACTCTAACCCTGTCCTTAACCATACCACTAACCCTATCCCTACCTCTTAACGCTAGCAACTTGAATTAACCCTAATCCAAGGCATAGCCTTTAATGGTGAGTATAACCCTAACCTTATCCATACCAAAAAAACTATCCCTAATTTCTAACATTAACCCTTAACTCTGTAACTACCCCTAAACTCTGGCCCTAACCGAAACTCTAACCCTTTATCCTATCCCTAACCCTTCAAAGCCCTAAGCCGAAATGTCTAAACCTCCAAACCCTAACAATAAACTCAATCCTAACCTCCTGTACCCCAAATATGTTACGCTAACCATTACCAACCCTAAGCCTAACGTTCACCCTATATCTAACTCTAATCTCAATCTAACTCTAAATGTTACGTTTAACGCTAAACCCATCCTCTACCCTAAAACTCAGTCTGTAACCCTGACCCTACATGTCCTGACCATAATCCAACCCTTTCCCTAAAAGGTATGATGGAAGCATGATAAGACTTTTTTTTTTCATCTTCTTTCCGGAGGAAAGACTGTGATCTATATGCTAGAGTAAAACTAGAATGTAGTAAAATATTAATACTGTACATCATGGAGATGCATTAATTCTAAAATTCTAATTTGTTCATTGCATTCCATTAAGGGCAGAGGTAATCCCACAGTCCTCCTTGGATTCTGATGACTGTTTTCCCTAGAATTTGCCGTGCGAGGTGGAAGGAGAAGGACAAATCTGTTCTGTGGCTCCCTCTGGTGGCCGATATTGTATGCTTATTTTGAAGACTAGAAACGCTCCTCTGGTTTTAATTTTGAGGTCAATGTAGTCCTTCCTGAATCACTATTTCACAGAATTGCAAGAGAAAGTCAAGGCAGTCTTCCATGGCTGTGCATTTTCTGAGAGCTGAAACGTATGCATAAATGAAGAACTTCTTCACCATGAAGTTTCTGTCACTGATGTTTTAAAATACACATTTATTGCACAACTTACAGCTTACCAGAAGGCTGTATTTGTTGTGGCACAATAAATACAGAGGCAAGAGTCTGTGCGGTGCTAGAGTGCATGCAGCCAAATCAGTGGAGGGCAGATCTCTAAAAAGATTTGGATTTAATTATGTTTTTCAAAATTGCAGTGAGCTTTCTCAAGAAGTGATGTGAATAGAAAGCATGTACATGCACATGCACGTTTTTATGTTTTAGGAGTTGACCTTCGCTCTGTGGCATTTGGTGAGGTGCTGTGTAGTCTGCTTAAGGAGCATGACCCTCATTTGGTGTTATGAGTTCCTGTTTAAGGCTCAGAGAGCTGGGCCTGTTCATCCTGAAGAAAAGAAGGCTGAGGGGGGATCTGATAAGCGTGTACAACTACCTCGAGAGAAAGAGGGAGGAGGATGGGTCCAGCCTCTTTTCAGTGGTGGCCACTGATAGAAATAGATGAACCAGGCACAACCTGAAGCACCAAAAGTTCTGCAGAAACTTAAGGAAAAAATCTTAACAGTGAGGGTGACAGAGCACTGGAACAGGTTGCCAAGAGAGATTGTGAAGTCTCCTTCTCTGGAGATCTTCAAAACCCCCCTTGGATGCCACCCTGTGCCGCCTGTTGTATGTGACCCTGCTGGAGCAGGGGGATTGGACTAGATGATCTTTAGAGGTCCCTTCCAACCTTAAGGATTCTATGATTCTAATCTGTGCTGGTGCCTGGGGTTATTCCTGGCCGGGTGCAGGGCCCTGCACTTGCCCTTGTTGAACATCACGGGCTTCCTCTCTGCTCAACTCTCCAGCCTGTCCAGGTTCCTCTGAACAGCTTCACAGCCCTCCGGAGTGTCGGCCACTCCATCCAGTTTGGAATCGTCTCCAAACCTGCTCAGGCTGCACTCCGTGCCCTCGTCCAGGTCATTGGTGAACAAGTTGAACAGCACTGGGCCCAGTATTGATCCCTGGGGGATACCCACTGGCCACAAGCCTCCAATTGGACTGGGCCCCATTTATCACCACCCTCTGATCTCTGCCATCCATCCAACCCTTAATCCACCCCATTGTCCACTCAGCTAACCCGGCACTTCCAGAGCTTCTCCATGAGGAGGTTATGGGACATGGTCATGATCCACATGATGGAAGGAGCTTCCTTCATGAAAGGAACAGGTGGAACGGGTGAGGAAGAAGCATGAAGGGGAGAAAGGGGTTGGGGCAAAGGCAGAAGGAAGGTAGGTGAGGACTGTGTATGGAGTGGGGGAAGGTGGCAAGGCAAAGGGATGGGTGGAGCAGGCAAGGAAGAAGCCTGGAGGTGGGGAAGGGGGAGAGGAAAAGGGAGAGGTGGAACAGGTGAGGAAGAAGCAAGGAGGGAAAGTGAAAGAAAAGTTAAATAAACTAGCTCCAACCTGACCTCTAGCTAAACCTAATCGTAACCACAATCCTAACCCTCAACCTGAATCCTAAATTTATGCCCTAGTCTTAATTTCAACTTTAACCATTACCCTAAAGCCTAATCCTTACCCTAAACATAACCCTACCTTTACCCTAACATAACACTAATCTTACCTAAACATAACTAACTAACCTAACTCCTTGCCCTAATAATTCTTATAACTCTAAATTTCTAAGACAGACTGTAATATAAAGCAGTACACACCAGCACAAAACGGTACAAAGCTGGAACTACCAGCTCACACCCATGCACAACAGGACATAGAGGCAAAAACCAGCGCACACCAGCACACACCAGTAGACACCATCACAAACTGGTGAACTCCARCAGACACCAGTACAGACYAGTGAACATCAGTGCACACCAGCACACACCAGTGCACACCAGTATATCCCACTTCAGACCAGAACACATGAATACACACCACTACAGGCCAGTACAAATGAATACAGACCAGCATACACAAGCACACACTGGTACAAAGCAGCAGACACCAGTGTAGTGGTGTGTAGTGGTGTCTACTGGTCTGTATTTGTGTGCACTCGTGTATGCTAGTGTTTACTGGTATGTATTGGCAAACTCTGGTATGTTCTGCTGTATGCTGGTGTGTACTGGTCTCTACTGGTGTGTGGCGTGTGCTGGTGTGTAGTGGTATGCGCTGCTGGGATTTTACCCTAAAGTGACTCCAAAGGGACATGGCTTCCCAGTTATCCCATGTTGTGTGTCCTGGAGGAAATATGTGGTAATGCTGGACAACACAGGCATGTGTCCTGGCCCTGCAGCCTATTTCTATGTCACTGAATCAGATAACTTCATTGAAATACATACATAAACCTTTTGCACTGGTCTGCCTGGGTCCCTGCTTTATGCTGCATGGTGCTCCTGTATTAGTGGAAGGGGTCATCTGAGATTGTGGAAGGACATTCCCCACCTGGCCCTCTCCTGAAGCTCCATGAGGATGTTGATCTCACATTTGCTCCATCAGAGCAAGTAAGCAGGGGCACCTTTGTGGTATCTCCTCTGTCTCTTCAAGCAGGTGTTTGGGTGTTGTGCGCTCACTCGCACCCTCCATCAGCAGTGATTACAAGGGAAGCTTAGAGAAGGAGCTCCCATGCACATGTCAGTGCTGTGCACTCTTCATCATGGGCGAGCAGCATCCCACCTTCTGTGTGTTTGTGAAGTTCACGGGAGGAATGTGAAAGCCATCCCAGAGCAGGGGCTTCTGAACCAGCATGGAATGCCCAGATTGACTCAGCTGAGTCCATGACACCCCTTTTTGCCCCTTTTCCATTTGTCCTGCCTAGTATGGGCTTCCTAACTAGGGCCTTCCAGAGTGGGACATTTCTAACTTGTGGAGATAGTCATCCTCTGATGAAATGGACTGCAATTTTGGAATCCTTCTTTCTCTACTCATTAGGACAGGACCACAGGTGTGATTCTTTTAGTTTCCTTCATGCCCATTTCCCAGGAGGAGGGAACACAAGGGACAGGGACATTGGTGAGTTCAGCTGGGCCTCTGCTCCTGAGCAGGGCCAGGCTCCTGGGAYGGAGGCAGCTCGTGGCAACCTGTSAGCCCTGCCCAGAGACACTGTGTGCAGGAGCAGCTGCTGTGGCAAGAGCAGCAGGGCTGCGGGCACTGCCTGCTGCTGTGCAGAGCAGAGGAGAGAAGGCAGCGAGAGGTGAAGGGCAGTGTGGAGTGGGAGCACAGAGCAGAGCTCACAGTGGCAGGAAATCTTCTCAGCCCTTGACACAGTGAGTCTCTGGCTGCAGGGCAATGCTGCTGAGGTTGCTGGAGGGCTCTCCTGAACTCAGTGCATGTAATTATGGATTGGGATTTTAAAAGTCTCTCTCCTGCAGTAGCCAGGGTTTACCAGGAGGAGGAGATGCTTCAGAGCAGGGATTCCCTGTGTAACAATCACAGGGACAGGGCATCCTGCTTCCTTCTCACAGGGAGACGCAGGGGTGTGAAGCGGCGGTCTGCACCCAGGTCTGCATGGGCTCTGATTGAGAGCAACATCCCCCAGCCCAGGGTGCTGAGTGCCCAGGACAGTGACTGTGCAGCCTGTGAGGGGCAGCACTCAGCCTGCCCTGGTTGCTCCCACAGCACTGCGGGGAAGATCTGCGTGGGAGAAAGACATCTGTGAGGGCAGGTTCCTTGTCCTGCTAAGAGGCTGCTGYGTGGGTGAAGTCTGCTCACMGCTCCAGCTCATACACAGGGCATATCTGAGAGGTCCTTTACAAGACGAGGATCAAGAGAAGGGCTGCTTGGAAGAGATGTTTTCCTTCATGTCTCTGCTCTTTCAGTCTCCTTATTATAGCAGGAAGAATAAAAGAACAAGTTTCCTGTTTTGGCAAGGCACCGGGAGTCCTCAGCCTTCACTCTGAAAGATTAATAGGTGTGTGAGAAGCCTCTGGAAGCTGCTTCATCCCCTCCTTAGACTACGGGCAGCATCAGTATCAACTTTGTGGCCTCATGGGCCTTTATGTGAACAACTTGTTAGGACATGCAACTGCAAAGCTGCCCTTGGATATTGCCCAGAGGTTTCCACAGGGCAGAACTGAGCAGAAAGAAGGTCAGATCTGTGAGCAATGGCAGGGACAAGACATTGGGAGAGAGGAAGAGGTGCCACCATGGAGAGCTGCAGGCAGCAGAGATGGGCAGGGAAGGGGAAGGAAGTGTAGGGCAGGAGCCAACTCCTCTGCAGCCAGACCTGTGGCAGAGGAAAGGGACATCTCTCCTTTCACGGGTCCAATTCCCGCCTCCCCACCAAAGAGCCAAGAGCATCTGCCCTGTCATGTCTCCCTCTTCAAGGTAGCATACTCCTCTGGTAAGGTGAAATGCTTTCCAGAATGCCTCTGTGAGCCTCTCCCTGCCTCACTCCAGCACATTGACGGTGTTGCTCCATCATCCATCTCCTGTCCATGCTGCTCCCAGTCTTGCTCTCAGCTTTGTGCGCTTGGGTGTTTTCAGCTGCACTTGAGACACTGATGCTACCAGATGTGGAGCAGAGGGATGTGCATGGGAGTGAGGTTTCCACAGCCTCCTTCTGCCCTGGGGAGCTCCAGGAAGAGCAATCCCTAGGACAAGGAATTGAGCTGATTCTTCCTTAAGATGAGCCCATCTTCAGTGCTCAGGGTCCTTTGGCTGTTGCCCTGTGGTGGCCTGCAGGCTGCCAAAGGCTCTGCTGTCTCATGGCATATCTGTGATATCTCAGAGATCTGTGTGGCAGCTGCAGAGATGCTGAGATATGGAGGTGGTGGTGGGAGGCTGTCCAGAGCAGGTGCCATGAGCCCTGTGTGTCTATGGCTAGGAGGGAAGTCTGGAGTCCTCCCTTAGGTGTATGAAGAAAGGGTCACAAAGGCAGCGAGAGATGAAGGGCAGTGTGGAGTGGCAGCACAGAGGAGATCTGCACAGCTCTTGACACGGTGAGTTTTWGCTTACAGCACAATGCTACTGAGCTTCTTGAAGGGGACTTCAGAACCCATCCCACCCCATGGCTGACAGCAGTTTTCGCTTCCTTCTCCTGCCTTTTCCAGTGCAGAGGAAGAGGAGCTGCTTCAGAGCAGGGATTCTCTAACATAGCACGTAGGGGCAGGGCATCCTGCTGCCTTCCCCAACAGAAAGGGCAGTGATGTGAAGCTGGGCTGTGCAGAAAGGGTGAGAGATCGGCAGTTCAGAGCAGGGTCCCTGCACCCAAAGSTGCTGABTGTGCGGAGCAGTGACTCTGTTGCCTGTGAAGGTCAGCACTGAGCCCACTCAGGGAGCTCCCCACAGGACCGAGGGGAGAAGTTCTGGCTGGGAGGATTATCCTCTACCAGGACAGGTTCCTTCTCCTGCTGGGAGGCTGCTGCGTGGCTCAGTTCTGCTCACAGGTCTAGCTGTGAGCACATTTCAGAGGGCACTTTTSAAAASGAAAGGCAAGACAGGCATTGCCTGAAAGAGAAGTTAGAGAGGTGGTGCTGAGAGTTTCCTTCCACTTGGAAAGAAGAAAATGGAAATGGAACTGTCAGCTTTGAGCAACAGACTGAGACTTATTAACAGACTGAAGGAGCAGCCAGTGAATCCTCCAGAGGTTTCTGAATGTCCCCTCACCCATCCCACTTGTGAGCATGCTTGTCCTTCATCAGAGTGAGGTGCAAGGGCAGGACAATGAGGCAAGGCTCATTGATGAAGCGGGTCCCATTAGAAAGTCATGGCAGGTCTTTTTTTTCCTGTTGGCAAGCACAAAGGTACATGGTGAGAGCAATTGCAATGCCAAATCTTTCTGCTCTATCAAAGAATGCTCCCACAGTGAGGAGGCACCTTTGTGTGTTCATGTGTCTATCATCATATATATACACACACATTTCTATATCAACAGACTCCTCCATTGATCCTCTTGAAGAAAAAATCATGATTCCCATATATGAAGAGTCTTGCCATAGAAGGGTGGACATTGTCTCCTTCAGGTTGTGTGCATCCAAGGTACTCCTTCTGAGTGAAGTGACATGAGGATAACCTCTACCTTTAGAACTATCTAGACATGTATAAAGGGTCAGGTCTGTGTTTGTTTGCATTTCAGTGTTGTTCTCCCTTGCTGGAGTGCGATCTGATGTGACAGATTCATTTATAGATAACGTCTGGTGAAGAGCAGAAGATTGATAGGGATGAATCCCTCACAATGTTCTTCTGCTTCAGATACACCTGGTGTGAGGGCGGTATTCAGCTCTAATGCTGGTGAATCAAGAATATTCTCGCTGGATGTCTGGTCCAAGTCCCTTCCAAGCAATGCAAGATGCCATTCCCAGGCATCCTNCCATTCCCAGGCATCCTGACAAATACTAGGCAAAGGGTATTTTGACACATCCGTATACACCTGCAGCACAGCAGAAACAACTGCTTTGGAGCTATGAGGCCCCTGCTGCACATGACACACTCACCCACTTCAAAGTGGAGGAGCAGAAAGAGAGCTGAAATAAGGTAGAGAGAAAATGTGGGAAATTCCTGAGAATCTGAAAGGCTTTGGTTCAGAAAAGCCTGCTCTAACATTTCACTTTCTGTCCTTACATGGACAGGGCTCCCAAAGGAAGTAATGTCCAACAGCAGCTCCTTCAAAGAGTTCCTGCTCCTGACATTCACAGACAAGCRGGAGCTGCAGCTCTTGCACTTCTCCCTCTTCCTGGCCATCTACTTGGCTGCCTTCGTGGGCAACGGCCTCATCATCACAGCCATAGCTTGCGACCACCGCCTCCACACACCCATGTACTTCTTCCTCCTCAACCTCTCCCTCCTCGACCTGGGCTCCATCTCCACCACTGTCCTCAAATCCTCTGGGACAACAGGGCCATTTCCTATTCAGGCTGTGCTGCCCAGGTCTTCCTGTTGGTCTTCTTCTTTGGAGGGGATTTCTCTCTCCTCACAGTGATGGCCTATGACCGCTTTGTGGCCATCTGCAGACCCCTGCACTATGGGAGCCTCCTGAGCAGCAGAGCTTGTGTCCAAATGGCAGCAGCTGCCTGGGCCAGTGGCTTTCTCTCTGCTCTCCTGCACACTGGGAACACATTTTCCATTCCGCTGTGCCAGGGCAATGAGGTGGATCAGTTCTTCTGTGAGATCCCCCAGATTCTCAAACTCTCCTGCTCACACTCCTACCTCAGGGAAGTTGGCCTTCTTGGCCTTAGTGTCTCTTTATTCCTCGGTTGTTTCCTTTTCATTGTGGTGTCCTACGTACAGATCTTGAGAGCTGCACTGAGGATGCCTTCTGAGCGGGGCCGGCACAAAGCCTTTTCCATGTGCCTCCCACACCTGGCTGTGGTCTCCCTCTTTCTCAGCACTGGCATGGTTGCCTACCTGAAGCCTCCCTCCATCTCCTCCCCAATACTGGATCTAGTGGTG
>NW_020455918.1:14806-16524 GCF_003342845.1 Nothoprocta perdicaria | reverse complement strand
TCTGGCCCTATGGGAATCCTCTCATCATTGCCCCTTGTACACAACCTTCCACCCCTTGCCTGTCCCCTCATTGCTAACCCCCTGGCCCCATCCCCATATCCTACCCCTTCTGCAGCCCTCTGACCTTTCTGCAGACGACATGGAGTGCAGAGGGATGGCACAGGGGGTGCCTGAAACACATGGGCCTGTGTCGCAGGGTCTGCCTGGGAGTGAGGGGGGCTATTCATTAGCTAATGACACCAGTGTGCCCATGAAGAGCCGCCTTGGATCCTGGACTCCATGTTTGGGTCTGAAATAGGGAGACTGAGGGGGAAGGTCCCCGTGTCTGGGGGACAGCAGGGGCTGGGGACAGGGACAGGAGCTGTGAAGACCGGACAAGTGCCCCACAACCGGGACAGTGCCGAGACACGGGCACCACTGCCAGCACAGAGCTGCAGGGCACSCAGACAAGGGGCGCCYGARCTGGGGKCTTCCTCCTGGGGCTGGGCTGGATGCCCTTAAGAGAATGAGGAGAATGAACCTCTGACTCCCACTCTCTGGCTTTAACTCACATTACACAGAATTTGAATCAATGCCAGAAGATGGGATCCATCGATCCCACTGATTCCCTTAGRGTGGAATGGGACTTTGGAAGGTATGTCCCTTCCTGTGGAATATTTCTATTATCCAACACTGAAGCTGAAAATGCCCTCTTGTTTGAACRCACTGCCCWTAAAGACACTGACCAGAGATAGAATGAAAGAGAGAAAGGATTATTAAGCACTAACAAGTTCCTGTYGCTCCTTCTAATACCTTTTATCGGTGCGCAAGCGCAGCTGCCAGTTGCTGCAAAAGCATCCACCACATTCTGAAGGAATTTTTAGAGGAAGCCTCCCCATGGGCRCTTTCCCATGGTTCAGTGGTGTGAGGAGCAAGCAGAAAGTGCTTGCTGAGCAGAAGCTGTGTGAGTCAAGAGGTCTGCTGAGCAAGCTGCACCAAGAGGCCGTCAGGATCCTGCTCGCACTGTGCATCAGGACTGCTTGGTGCCAGGTGTGAGCGCGTTGCCCTTTGCGGTGTGTGCAGGGCTGCAGTGGCCTTGCTTGAGAAGCTGCACCCCTGCTGGCTTGYTGCATATGGCAAAGGGGAGAAGAGGAGACCCTTGCTCCTTCCGGCTGTGGAAGATCCGGATACGCATGGGTGCCTTTTCTTGTACTATGTTCCAGGTTGTGGGATGGAGTGAACACTCTGTCCCGCTCAGGACACTTGTGGTTCCTTCAGGACCTGATGCTGCCCTCTTGGTCTGTCTCACTAAGCATGAGCCGTGCAGAGCTCTTGCAGAGGAACCAGGGCAGCTTCTTTAGAGGAATCTGGAGAGAGGGCTAAAGCAGTGAAGCAGGAATGGGTCTAGCATCTGCGTGAGGGGTGGTCACTGCAGGGGTCATTGGCCGCAATGACCCAGGCTGTTGCTCGCACTCAGCTGCTCCCCATGTGCCGCGCGACTCCCGCAGGGCCTGGCAGTCCTGCCTGACAGCTCCTCTACCAACAACCTCCTTGTCTTCCTCCTGGCTTGTCCTCTTTGGTGAGGCACCATAAACGCACTGCCGACTCCCTGTGCAAGTAAGAAATGGCACTGCCCCTCATTGGAATCGATACACATAGCTACAAAAGAACCATTGCTCCTCATCAGACGTGGCCTTGGTGACTCCCTTCCCTTCTGCAATGCCTGCTCTCCTGAGGAG
>NW_020455918.1:10685-12477 GCF_003342845.1 Nothoprocta perdicaria | reverse complement strand
CTAGAGTTATCCATTTTTTTTTTTCCCGGAGCCTGTAAGAGAAAAGGACTCATTGGCTTTTGCATCCCTGAAGGCCAGGTTGTCTGTCCCAGGAGCCTGCAGCTGCCTCCATCTTGCCCAGTAGTGCCTTTGGCAGTTGGGGAGCCCAGTGCCAATTGGAGGAGAGAAAAGGGCCATGTGAGTGGTGTGAGCGCCAAGTGGCGCCCGGTGGGTTTGGGGCCTCCCCTGGGAGGCATCGCGCAGGCTGCCCTGGAGCCCCGCAGCTCCCCTGCCTCTTGTGGGCACCAGCGGTGGCCCCTGGTGCTGCACGGTCCTGCTCCTCACCTGCCCTGGCTGCTCCTTTGGGAGCCGTGGAGCTGCTGTTGGACGGAACACTGGGAAGCATCCATGTTCCCGTGGTGATAACTGCCCCTCTGGGATGTTCCAACAGGATGTGGGGGGAAGAGCCCTGTACCAGGGACCGGGGCGCACCATGAGGAAGGGTGTTCGTGTGGGGACTCCCTTTTTCCCCGATAATTCTGGTGGCAATGCATGGGCTTGTACAATGTAGCACTCCTAGTGATCCATTCTAATGTATTCTTGATACTGTCTCACTGCTAGGGAATATGTCTGATAAGCCATGTGCTAGAGTCTCTCCAGGGGTTCCGTGTCTCTCCAAACAGGAGCTCAACAGCTCTCCCTATCCCCACCAAACAATCTCCAATACTTCAGAAGGGCCATGTGTGGGTGAGGTCCTCCCCTCATGCACCCAGCAACACATCCCACGCACCCATCCCATCCTGGATGGGCACTTGCCTTTAGGAGCTCCCTCGGGGCCCATCTCTCCAGCCTGTGCAGGGCTCTCAGAAGGGCAGCACAGAGCTCTGGTGCAGCAGCCCTTGCTCCAACTCAGCACCATGTGGAAGGTGCCCTCTGAGCCTTGGTCACTGTCAGTGCTGAGTAGGCTGAACAAGAGGAGCAGGGAAGAAAGAGCAAGGCGTTCAAGGCTGCTTGCAGGGGTGGAAGCAGAGCCCCAAGAGGAGCCCGGCCTGCATGAGGAGACCTCCTTGGCACCCAGCAAGCCCAAGGCCACGCATTGCTCTGTGCCGCCAGGCTCAGCAGGGCCATGGGCAGGGAGTCCCCACCCACACGAAAACCCTTCCTCACGGTGCCCCCTGGCGCTGCCCTCCTCCCCCCACACTCCCGTGGAACATCCCAGAGGGGCAGTTATCACCATGGGAACATGGATGCTTCCCAAGGTTCCATCCAACAGTAGCTCCACGGCTCCCAAAGGAGCAGCCAGGGCAGGTGAGGAGCAGGGCCGCGCAGCACCAGGGGCCACCGCTGGTGCCCACAAGAGGCAGGGGAGCTRCGGGGCTCCAGGGCAGCCTGCGCGATGCCTCCCAGGGGAGGCCCCAAACCCACCGGGCGCCACTTGGCGCTCACACCACTCACATGGCCCTTTTCTCTCCTCCACTTGGCACTGGGCTCCCCACCTGTCAAAGGGGCTGCCAGGGGGAAGGAGGCTGCTGCAGGCTCCTGGAACAGACAACCTGGCCTTCAGGGATGCAAAAGCCAACGAGTCCTTTTCTCTTACAGGCTCCAGAACCAAACAAAAAAAGTAATGGGTAACTCCGGAGTTGAGGACATGGATTGGGAGAGCTCTGTGTGCAGCCGGCAGGTAGTGTGCATGCAGGCAGGGGCTGCGCGGGGCCGGCCAGCGCTTGGCTGTGCGAGAGCAGCCGCAGGGCTGGTGGCAGAGGTGCCAGGGAGCTCTCGCAGGCCTGGCTGCTGGGGCAGAGCTGCGCCAGGG
>NW_020455918.1:5757-8418 GCF_003342845.1 Nothoprocta perdicaria | reverse complement strand
TAGTACAAGAAAAGGCACCCATGCGTATCCAGATCTTCCACAGCTGGAAGGAGCAAGGGTCTCCTCTTCTCCCCTTTGCCATATGCAGCAAGCCAGCAGGGATGCAGCTTCTCAAGCAAGGCCCCTGCAGCCCTGCACACACCGCAAAGGGCAACGCGCTCACACCTGGCACCAAGCAGTCCTGACACACAGTGAGAGCAGGATCCTGACGGCCTCTTGGTGCAGCTTGCTCAGCAGACCTCTTGACTCACACACCTCCTGCTCAGAAAGCACTTTCTGCTTGCTCCTCACACCACTGAACCATGGGAAAGCGCCCATGGGGAGGCTTCCTCTAGCAATTCCTTCAGAATGTGGTGGATGCCTTTGCAGCCATTGGCAGCTGCACTTGCGCACCCGTAAAAGGTATTAGAAGGAGCAACAGGAACTTGTTAGTGCTTAATAGTCCCTTCTCTCTTTCATTCTATCTCTGGTCAGTGTCTTTAAGAGCAGTGTGTTCAAACAAGAGGTCATTTTCATCTTCAATATTGGATAATAGAAATATTCCACAGGAAGGGACATATCTTCCAAAGTCCCATTCCACTCTAAAGGAATCAGTGGGATCGATGGGTCCTATCTTCTGGCATTGATTGAAATTCTGTGTAATGTGAGTTAAAGCCAGAGAGTGGGAATCAGAGGTTCATTCTCCTCATTCTCTTAAGGGCATCCAGCCCAGCCCCAAGAGGAAGCCCCCAGCTCAGGCGCCCCTTGTCTGGGTGCCCTGCAGCTCTGTGCTGGCAGTGGTGCCCGTGTCTCGGCACTGTCCCGGCTGTGGGGCACTTTTCCGGGCTTCACAGCTCCTGTCCCTGTCCCCAGCCCCTGCTTTGCCAGGACATGGAATCTTTCCCCTTCAGTCTCCCTATTTGAGAACCAAACATGGAGTCCCTGCTCCAAGGTGGCTCTTCAGGGTCATACTGATGTCATTAGTTAATGTGCAGCGCTCCTCACTCCCATGTAGTCCCTGTGACACAGCTCCCTGTGTTTCAAGCACCGCTGTGCTATCCCGCAGCCCTCAATATCCTCTGGAGAAAGGCCAGAGGGCTGTAGAGGAGGTCCTACATGGGAATGTGCCCTTAAAGTCTTCATGAGGGGACAGGCATGAGGTGGAGGTTTTTGGACAAAGGTCAATGATGAGAGGATTCTCATAGGGCCAGAGATGAGGGGCTGTTGTTCAGAGTGGGGACGTGGGACCGGGACCAGGTTATGTAGATGAAGGCAATGCCAGGTTACGCTGATGATGGTTACGCCACTGCATCTGCTGCGGTGCCCGGATCTGTGTGCGGCAGCTGACGAGGTGGCACTGAGCCTGTGCTGGGCACAGCTGGGCCATGAGTGGCAGGTCCCGTGCTGGCTGGCCCTGCGCGGCCTGCTCGTCCTCTGCGAGGAACCCACCATGGTGAGTGGGCACTCACTGATGGTGCCCGTGTCCGGAGCCCTTCGACCCCCGACACTGTGAGGAACCGCTGCGTGTCTCCCTGCAGGCAAGGAAGATGCTGGAGCTGGTCCCCAACTTGGTGCAGCAGCTGCAGGACGTTGATGGGGAGATGGACACCAAGGCACTGTCGCTGCTGCACAATGTGCTGCACCTCGCTGACCCACGGCAGAGCGGCCACCTCCACGTGCAGCTGTCCCGGGACCTCCTTCCCCTCTTCCCCAACATGAGCACCATGGCAGGGAGTTTCTGGAGCCCTTTTGGGTTCTGCCGTCACCGTGCTGAGGTTGCACTGCACTGAGAAAATCCCCTTTTATTAGCGTGAAGAGAGCTCTGGCACTGATAGACATAGTGATGGAAGGGCTAAGTGTTAGACAAGGCTAAAAACTCTGGTCTCTAATTTGGTCTCTCTCCCAAATCCAACTCTTAGTCTCTAAAGGGAGCACTGCACTATTATGAGCTTTTTACACCAGAACTCATGGAGAAGTCTTTTAAGCAGGCCCTTCTGAGATGCAATTTCCTAGGCACATTCTTGACAGAAGCTTTGGAAGAAAACCTCCAGTGCGTAGAATCTAATGAGGGATCCAGTTCTAATACACCTTTGGATACAATTCAAAGTACCTCATGAAAAAAAAAAAGGAGACTCAGTAAAATCTGGATGAATGCAAGTACTTGCGTAGCAACATGGCAGCAATTTCTATGACAAATAAAAGCCATAATAAAAATAACATGAAGGAACAATGCTCAGTCCTGCTAAGGGATACAGGAGGAGTCATTGGTAAAGAGAGATGGAAATGTTAGCACGTCTGAAAAAAAGTCCATGAAATCAGTTTCCTAAGGGCAAGGCTCTACTGTGTAGAACCGACTTTTTTAGAGAGATACAGTGAGGGTGCCAATCCTAATACAGCATTTGATAGAATTCAAGGTGCCAGGTAAGAAAGAGCAATCTCAGGAAAAGAGGAGCAAATGCGAGTACTTCAGTAGCAAAATGATAACAATTTTTTACAATTTACAAAAGCAATAATAGAAATAAAAAGAAGGAACAATGCTCAGGCCAGCTAAGGGATACAGGAGGAGTCATTTGTGGAGAGAGATGGAAATGTTACCACGGCTGAAAAATGTACAAGAAATCAGTTTCTTCAGGCCAATCTGGAGCTCCATATTCCTCATGCTGTAAATGAGGGGATTCAGCG
>NW_020455918.1:3021-4972 GCF_003342845.1 Nothoprocta perdicaria | reverse complement strand
AGGAACTCATTGAAGGAGCTGCTGTTGGACATTTTCACCTCTCCAGGCATTTGGGGACTGTGGAAACAGGAAGATAGTGACAAGTCAGGAGACATCTTTCTTACCAATACTCTTTCCCTTTCTCACACCCTCTTCTGCCTATGTGGACACACATGCYTTTTGGCAAGACCTTAGCTCAGCTCCCTGTCTGGGGCTCCAGCTCACACCAGCATCCAGCTCTACCATGAGCAACAGAAACTTCTGCCCATTGACTCCAGAGAGGTCAGTCACAGTCAGTTATGAAGTATTGTGGCCACAAAACCAAATACCTCTCTAGCTWTGTCAMACTCCTGAGCACTCACTGCCTGTSCTGACAKTGGTATCCACTCGCAACACGCAACTCTCCAAACTCACCTCTCTTTCTCAGCTCTGATCTCACAAGAGTGATGCAGAGAGTTCAACAGAGCTCCAATGATCAGAACAAGGACCCGATATCGAGGTTCTGGTAGGTACAGGTAATTCAGGACTCAGATTGTACACAAAGAAACACAATGTTTAGATCAGCTGCTCACATACAGCCACCCCCAGCAGCATCTCTGTTGACCTGGCACCTCTGTGGCTTCTSCATGGCACATTCAGCCATCACAAATGTCCTAAGGAAGAGCTGTGCCCMACTGCAGGRCAACACACATCCTAGCAGCAGAGCCCAGCAAGACCAAGGGTCTTACAGCGGGCATCTCCTGAAAAGATGATCAGCTCCTTCCCCTAACCCACAGACCGGGATGCGTTGAGCCCAAAGAGCAARAAGGGATCCTCGTCCTCTCCCTCCATTGGGAGGCACCTCTGCAGCAGGAASCRAGGSYCTGGGTCAGACTCTCAAGCTTCAAATTAACTCCCCAGAAAGCCCAAGAACAGGAACAAGGGCAGCCCAGCCTGGGAGGGGAACAAGCAGCAACACCTTGGTGCATCTGCCTGGGCTGGCAAAGGCAGCAGCAGAGAGGCACACTGTGGACAGCCTTCCCTAACCCAGCTGTGCACACCAGCTCCCACATGGAGACATCACAGGGGGGTTGTTCCCAGCTCTTTTGCCTTGGTTTAGGAAACGGACAGCTAGCAGGAGAGCTGCTGCTCTCCTCTTCTGGGGCACTGGCTCCCAAAAATAGGCCTTGTGTCCTCCATCCCATGGCCTGCTGGGCAGAGGCTCTGCCGGGTACCAGAGGAAGGTTGAAGGGGCAAGTGGAGGGGAAAGTGTCTGCTCTGCAGGGACAGGCAAAGAACTTCCTGCACCCCAACCTTGCAGGAGGTTTGGGCAGCAGGTTCCTCTTGCCTCACATCACATCTCTGCTGCTTGGAGATGTCCTTGATGASGACTTTATCCCTCTCCTCACCACAGACCCCTGCCTCCTTGCTGGGCATTCAACTCAGCCATACAGAAATCTGCAAAGAGCGGGAAGCACCTGGGGACATCTCCCTGTTTGCAGGTGCTACAGAGCACATCAGAGAGTGTCCAGAGAGAGTGGCAAGGGGGTGTCGGTGCTGTTTGCAGGCTGAGAGCTGCTGAAGGCACTTGATGAGGTTCCAGGCAAACCTCTCCAAATTTCACAGTGGTGAGGAAGATCATGTTCCTCTTTGTTAAACCTTTCTGCTACACTTCCATACCCAACATGCAGACACAGGTCTACAGGAGTGGAAATCTCCACTCTCAAAATGTCCTCCTGGTGAGCTAGAGCTGTGGGCAGCCCTGACYCACGCAGCAGCCTCTCAGCACCAACAGGAACCTGCCCTTACAGGGGTCGACCCTCTCACCCAGAGCTTCTCCCCACAGTGTCCTGGGAGCTCCCGYGCAGGCTGAGTGCTGACCCGCACAGGCGGCACAGTCACTGCCCCGGGCACACAGCACCACTGGGTGCAGGGACACGGCTCTGGATTAGAGCTCAGGCAGGACACTGTGCACACGCGAGCTTCACATCCC
>NW_020455918.1:0-1846 GCF_003342845.1 Nothoprocta perdicaria | reverse complement strand
CAGGGGACCTAAAGAACAACCATGTCCCCTCGCAGTGAGTGTTGGGCAGGGGTCCCAGGGCATCCTGCCTTTCTGCCC
This sequence comes from Nothoprocta perdicaria, assembly GCF_003342845.1. Taxonomy (NCBI): domain Eukaryota; kingdom Metazoa; phylum Chordata; class Aves; order Tinamiformes; family Tinamidae; genus Nothoprocta; species Nothoprocta perdicaria. Next base: position 1,768 of record NW_020455918.1, on the reverse strand, counting down.
TGTACCTAAACAAAGACATCCCAGCACTGGCTGTAGGGAAAGCCCATCCCCTTCACACACACTGTGCTGCAGGAAGGGGAGGCAGCCCCACCTGGCCACGTCTCTGCTCCAGGCTCTGCCCCCTCAAACCCTTCTAGCTCTCCTCCCCTGAACTGCTGAGCATCCGCCCACATGACACAAACAGGCAATGGGCTAATGAGGACTTCTGGGTGGCTGCATCAAAGGCTCTCAAGGCCCAGGAACATCTTCAGTCGCACCTTGTTCTTCCAGRACCAGCRTCAGGTGCAGGCAGAGAGGTCCCATTGGGCCGCTTTGTCTGAGGGGAAGTGCCCATGGCCAGGAATCCCTGTCCCCTCACTGGGGGAGCTCCTGTCTGGCTATCCTGGCCCAGGGCTCCTTCCCACCATACTGGTGCTCTCCATGCAGGTCCCATCCCTGCCGCCCGCCTCTCCCTCCAGCCCCAGYGCTCACCTCTTTCCTGCGCTCCAGGGGTCCCATCCATGGACGAGGAGCCAGCATTCGCCGTCTGCTCCTTCTCCATCCCCAASCCTTGCTTTGAGGACATTCCTGCAYGGCCGGTGCCTTTCCAGCTTGTCCTCTGCACAGGCAGACGTGTTCCCACAGTCCTTGTCACAGCCGGGTCCTCTGATCAGCTGCTCACACTGAGAGGACCTCMCAGGCCCTTGGCTGGTTCTGCTCCTGCTGCCGGCCAATCGCGCACAGGGACAGAAGTGACCTCACAATGTGCCTGGAACCTTAAACTGGCTCTGGCCTATCAGCAGCAAGGACAGAGGTGACGTCACAAGAAACCTCAGGAACCCAGAGGCTGCTGATGACATCAGTTCTGCAGAGCAGGATGTGACCTCAGAGTCACCATCAGAGACATATCCCTGCTGCTGACCTATYAGGGACTGGCACAGCTGTGACCCTTTCTGATGTCACAGAAAAATTCTGGCAGATGCCCTAGGTGTCCACGCAACCACATGTCTCTAGAAGCATGGGACCTACAGCATGGGACCTACAGGAAAACCATGCCCCTTTGGAGTGGTTGCTGGCAGAGTGCCCCAGGACATCCTGAGTTTCCTACCTGTATCCTGATAAATGAATTCCAACACTGCAAGTAGGGAAAGTCTATCCCGCCTACATGCAGTGTGCTACGTGAATGGGAGGCACACCACACCAGCGTCTGTGCTCTGACTCTGCACACTCAGACCCTTGTAGCTCTCCTCCTACGCAATGTCTACCTTCCCTGCCAGCTCATAGGAAGCCTCATAGGRAGCTCATAGGAAGAGGGAAGAGAGTCCAATTCCATTCAACTTCTTCATGAATGACTTGGAAGAAGGGACAGAGTGCACCCTCAGCAAGTTTGCTGATGACACAAGTGTGAGAGGCCTGGCTGATAAATGAGAGGGCTGTGCAGCCATTCAGAAGTGCCTGGCCAGGCTGCAGAGTTGGGTGGGGAGAAACCTTCTGAACTTCAAGAAAGGGAAATGAAAGGTCCTGCATAGAGGGATGAATACACCCAATACACCAATATAGGCTAGGGGATGACCTGCTGGAGATCAGCTGTGCAGAGAAGGACCTGGGAACCCTGGTGGACAATTAAGCTGACCAGGAGGCAGCAGTGTGCCCTTGTGGCCAAGAAGGCCAATGAGAGCCTAGTCTGCATTAAGAAGACTGTTGCCAGCCAGTCAAGGGAGATGATCCTGGCCCTCAAACTGAGCCCTGCTGAGGCCACATCTGGAGTCCTGTGTGCAGTTTTGCGCAC
>NW_020455917.1:0-36601 GCF_003342845.1 Nothoprocta perdicaria | reverse complement strand
CTGCCATCAAACACCTCCACGCGGCCTTCGCACTCGTTGCTGCCGTCGGCCAGACGCAGCTGCAGACCTGGAAAGCAGAGAGCTCTCCCTGGATGCTCATTTCCTTCATCCCCTCTCCCAAGTTTCGTGGCTCTGCTGTGGTGTGACTGTGCATGGGCAGAGTCACATGGCCGTGGGGGTTGCACTGCTTGGAGGCACAGCAGGGCCCATGGCAACCCATTCTCACTGAGAACGTGGGTGACAGGAGGGGCATTAMGGGAGCTTCAGAGACAGGGGAGACTCCTTCCAGTGCAGCCCTGAGGGGAAGGTAGAAGAGCAGGTTGCAGTAAAGGGATGAGTGACGCTGGGTAGAGATACCTGCTGTGGACGTTGATGGAGGTGTCGATGCGGTGTTTGTCTCTCTTGCAGTCATTGCCTCTGTGTTCCTCTGCCATTCAGCTGTCTCTTCTCCAGGCGTCTCTGGAGAGGTTCACATTGTGAATATGAATAAAACAAGTGTTAGATGAGGACCCTCTCCCTGCCCTGAATGCAGCTGTGTGCCAGCTGCAGGCACAGTTCCTCAAGAGGCAAACAAAATGCGTAGAACTACCTGTGTGTTCATACAGCATCCAGAGGGCAGTGCCCAGGGAGAAAGGGGGTGGGAAAATGCCATTTGAGACTTGGTTTGGRAGTGGTGTTTAGAAATAGTGTTGSAGGGAGAGGGTTTGTGTCACAAGGTGCTGCCTGCTGCCAGGTACAGGACTTYGTGGCTCCAGGGGAGGCCAGAGACTCCCGTGTGTGGGGTCCAGGATATGTTACAGGTGCCAGGGCAGGTGCTGGTCCTGGGTGAGTCATGGGAGCAGGTTGTGAGCGATCACATTGTCCCTTACAGCTGCTTGGTTCTGCCCTAAAGCAATCCCARGGAGCTTCTCAGGAAGGCAAAGGGGGAGGTAGATTCCTGGACTGGACACACTCCAGCTAGCACACTACCCTCCGCTCTGCTCTGCTCTGCTGTTGGGCCTGTGGTTCTCACAATGTCCCTGAAGTGCGAGGTAGGTGTCTCTTACCTGTTGAGTACAACCATGCTGGAGAATTCCTTTTTTGTGAGGCTGTGTGGAAGAAAAAGCAAGAAATAAAATGGACAGAGAATGTCACAATACTTGATATTGGGAAGGACCTCAGGAGATCCTTGGGTTCCAGCATGCTACTCAAGTATTATCCCCTAGAACACATGGCCCCAGCCCTTGTGCAGAGAGGAATCTGCATCCTCAAGGATGGAGACTCCACAGCCTCTCTGGGCTACCCATACCAGTACTTTTCAGTTTATCAGTTTCACCTATCCCTATTCCTCCCTGCCATACATCAGCTGTAGCAGAAATATCTTTGCTGCTTTAATTTAAATAGGCTTTTTTCCTATCTAAGAGCTCTGCATACTATGACATATCTGTGATCCTTATTTCTTTAATTGGTTGCTTTGCACAGTGTGAGCAATCAGAATATGTATGCTACTCAAGCAAGAAAAAAAGTGAGTGCATGCCCATGCTCTGTAGCTTGAGAAGAGCGAAAACATGGTGCTATTAGAAGATCTAGCTCTGCTTTCTGAGAACAGGACTGTTTAGTAAGAATGCACCTTTCCACAGACAGAGAATACTTCATATGAAAAATAATAGTAAAACAAATTGCAACAGCAAGTGTTAGCACAAATATATAGGGTTAGATATATATTACATTCAATTTTATGTCAAATAWCTTGAATCAATGAAATGTTATCTGAAAAGGATAGTTTTTGCATATCCAGAGCCTGGCAYGTGTATTCTTGGGGCAATTTATAGGAAAATATTTAGAAGAGAAAAATCTGACAACACCTGAACAGACAACACCAGCATCTTCCTGGTGGCCACAGTCATGTTTCTTCCATCCACGGTGATTACAATGCCACAAGGAAGATTCATATCCACTGCACTGCACATCATCCAGGAGAATTTTTCCTGAGCCTTGGCCAAAGTAAGCACTTCCTAGTGCTGAAATGGCCTCGCCACATCCCAGCTGCCTGCACACAACCTGGACATCAGGAAGGTCCCAGAAATCATCACAGACTGTCCCCCAGTGTCCCTGGTAATAAATCTCAATTCGGCCTTCACAGTTGTGCCTTCCATTCACTAGTCTGAGACTGGTCCCTTTGGGAGACAGGAAATTGAGCACAAACACGGAGTCAGAAAAATAAGCTGGAAATGATCCCGAGAAGTTATCTATTCCAGCATACAATCCCAGGATGCCATAATCTTCCTGGAAAGTGCTTGTTTAGCCTAGGATTAAATGTCTGTAAGAAGACGTGGTAGACAGACCACGTACTTTTCTTCTACCCTCCCAAACCTCAAAATCAGCTGCACATTGATGCAAGATTGATACAGAAAACTTATGCAGTAAGCTAAGCACAGACTATTTCACAAAGAAAGGAAAATTTTTGATAATAGAAAAATTCATTGGAAAACAATGGAGAGAAATTGGATTTCAATACCTGATTGAAACCTAAGTATTATTTTCTTAGGAGACTTATTATTTCTAAAATGCAGAAAATAGCATGTTTTAGTAACACACTTCATGTTTATATACTTATTTATTCACTCCTATGAAAATACTTGATACTATAAGAAGTGGAGCAATTTGCACTGAATCCTACTGGAATTTAAGTAGAACATGTTTTTTCTTCCCACAACATTGTCTTACTAGAAATATGTATGTGTAAAAGTTTTACATAATGTACAAAGCCTCCGCTGAGCTGTGGTGCAACAGCTGACTCTGTTCAGAGAAGGACATTTTTAAATCATATAKGTAGGATCACTAAGAACTGAAATGTTAAACCTGATGAAAAGTCACAGTGAGACTGGGAAATTAAAGCTGGTCTAGAATAATTTTGTTGCCCTCATTTAAGGTCTATCATCACTGTGAGATGAAAACCATAACTGGGGCATGTAGTTACTTTCACCCTCACATGTTAAAGGTGTCAATAAGCCAAAAGGAGACAGTAATAAGTGCAGAACTTACTCCGACCCACAGGAAAAAAAGGCAGAGACTGGGAAATGAAGCTGTGAGTGAACTGGAGCAACAAGAGGAAGGGTGTTATCACCAGGCAAGAGGAGGATAGACAGATAAAATAAGATGAGGTGAATGATAGCAATATAGATATATATGTGTATGCATGCTCTAGAGTAAATATACATTTATATTTAACAGTTATTCCATAATTCTTATACCAAAGTTTTGGAAATAGAAGTCATTCAATCATAATATATTCACAGACACAATTTTAGCCATCATACAAAGCACTAAGACAAAATACCACCCTGTCAAAGCAAAATGAACTTCATTAAGTTGTTTAAATATTGTCCTTATTATACACTCTGTCAGTTACTTCGTAGTTTAGTAGAACAAAACTGTGCTATCTCATTTCAGTTTCACCTTTAATCATTGGTCCAAAATGACACCATTATGAATGTGATTTCTATACATGGAATCATGAAAGAGCACCCCTAACTGTCTGTGGTGTATTCTTATATGCCCTGGAAAAAAGGAAGTGTTTTACCTGATCTTGCCTCCAGAATAGCTGGACCTAACAAGAGTAGCCACAGCAAAAGCATATCGGTACCCATCTCATCAAGACCTCTTGATAGAATGGACCATGTGAATTTATAGTCTCTATTTCTAAAGGGGAGTGGCCGTATAGGTGTCTCTCTCTCTCTACAGGTGAACAGTAAAATAACCACAATCCCATAGTCTGAAATGAAAATAAATTTGATTTGTTATTCAAGATTTTGTAACTTCCTGGTCTCTGCAAAAAGAGATTTTCCACTGCCAGTGACATTTTCCACTGCCCGTAAGGAAATATTTATGCTGCCATGGGTGTTGTAATCATCTCATTGTATGTAGAATGTGAAAGTTACCTTTCAGTTCTGGCTAATGAATCTCAATATTTTCTGGCAAGGCTTAAAGTTACAGTATGGGACAATCTTTGGCAGGTCTGAGGAAGGTAGTGGGATGTTGAAATTTCAAGAGACTTACTCTAAAAAATTGTTAAAAGCTTCATAGTTTGTTCTGAACTAGGGAGACAAGTCTCCCCGAGGAGCATTAGAGCTTTGGCATACTTCAAATAAAATAAGTCCTAGTGCCCCTGTTCATGTGTGACCAGGAGTCTCTGTACCTATGCCACTAGAAGTGTGGCTGTGCTGAATTCAGTGCACAGAAAACCAAGAGCTACATAGTAGAGACAGCTGGTCCTAAGAAATTTACTACCTTGACATCAACATTAATGCTTCTACCGTCAGAAGCAGAGCTAACAACAGCAAGGCTGAGGTAAGAGGTGGCCACAACTTTTTAATGTCCATAGGAGCCTGTGGACAGGCAAGTAGTAGAAATGTGAGGAAAGGAGAGGAGGCACTGAGAGCCTGGGCTAAGCCACCAGAGTGAGAATTGTAGTGACAGCAAGAGGAGTTGACCTTAGAGAGGCATGAAAACTTGCTTCCTAATTCTCTTGTTTGGGAGACATAGTCATAACCAGGGAAGAACTTCTCCTACAGTCTATAAATATATTTGCCTTTCCGTTGGGACAACTTACACCAAAGAATTATCATGTGAGACTGAGTCAAGTATTACAAGCGAATCACTAAGAGACCTTGGAAGGATATTACAACTCATGTGAATGTCTTTCAGCCCTCTCCCAGTTCATTCCCTTTTGGGTATTTTTAAATTCATGTCAAATCTCACATCATATTTCCTGAGAAACTTACTTTCAAGACACTATCAAGAGAATCAAGGCCAATAACTTTTTGTGAAAATGATACAGAAAAAATCTCTGGATTTTATGCTTAATTAAATCACATGTGTTACAGCTTAGCATTGTTCAGAAATTTTCTTTTGTTCTTGGAACCATCAAATAAGTGTCACCTTTCTACTTACAATCTCTTCTAATATATTCCATGTTTAATTTTGCACAGTGACAATTACAGTTTGAAAACCTAATCTGAAGCTTTTCCACACCATGAAATAATGCTTAATTCTCATTTATCACACTCTTGTGAAGGTGAAAGTCTACTTTCCTGTGTTTCTGTACAGAAAACATTTTATGTTTTCATAAGGGCGATGGCCATTACTTCATCCTAAAACTGAAGGGCAGGAGTTTTGCTGTCCACCTGATTCCTACCCCTCCAGCCATTGCGGTTTTGGTGGCCTTAAAATATGTTGCACAATTCTTTCCGTATACAAATTTATTGCATGCAGGGGCAGTTCTCAAGGACAAAGATTAAAGTCCAGGAGCCCAAGGGAGAAACAGAATGACTTCTTTCTACAAAGGTCAGCATTATTGAAGTGGAAGAAGGAAGTGCAAAACACAAGAGGCCAAAGACAGAGTTGGAAGCCTTGAAAGCAAGGACTGAGAAGGGCAARTATATTTCTTCTTTAGACAAACAATCACATTCGCACATGAACAAGGAAATTTATGCATGAAAAAAATACCTGGTATTCACTATTCATATTCTACCAGTTTTGACATCTTGGCAAGACGCAGCAAGAATCCAGTATATTTGACTGATCAATCACACACTGTAATCAATGAAGCAAGAATAAGCGGAAGAAGTGACAGATAACAATTCTTTTCCAAACTCTTGTAGTAATTGAAAAAGGAGGAGAGTGGGCACAAAAGTGACTCACAAACCATTCAAGTGTAAAAAAAATGCCACTAAGCTGGCTAGGTGAATTAATAACACTGATTAATTCTCTTTGCACCACTTACTTCAGAGATCCCTGTTTTCAGAGACTGTGATTATCAGACAATCTCTGTATAGTAAGACCAGATATTAATCTTTTGTTCAGGTTATTTTGCATTAATTAATGCAATTACCTTGCAGAACATATTTTCATTCTTCCCAGTGGCTAGACCTCTTGTGATCATGCATTTCTGCTCCCTATAACTTTTTCTGGCACCTTGAAGTGTTTCTCAATACATTACTCTATGAAAGAAACTCCACTGAACTCTGAAAACAATTTCTGTTTTGTTGATTATTTAGGAGATTTCTGCAGACATACTGGATTTTGTGAGATTCAAAGGAAAATCATTAAAAGTGCACAGAATATTAATCAGCTTTGATCCTTGTCTATAAGAAAATATCTACTTTGGAGCGGACTGCACAAAAACTTCTGTGGAAAGGAATGACAGTTTGAATGCCTGTRTTAAAGTGTTGTGAGGCAGATTAGTCTAAATTACTGAATTTCTCAGTCCAGTGAATCCACTAAAAAGCCAGTGAATTAGAACTATCAACAGTTAAGAGTCAAATCCACTGGATTTATTGCTAGCAGCTTTCCTGAATTTGGTGGGACAGGTGGGAAGGATRATTTTTGGCAAAGGGCCCATTTACCCTGCACGCTTTCCTTAAATCCTTCATTATCAAATCCAGCTTTCTTGAATCCTGCACTTGTAGAATACTTGTGGATTGAGAAAGGTGGAGGTGGAATAAGAAGGATGACTGAGGTGCCAGATACATGGGCAGTTCAGCACTGTTTTCTATAGCAACATTTAACATGGAAACTATTGGACCTGGCATTTCTGCCTTGACTTCCATATAACCTTGTTTCCCCATCTAGACCCCGGCACACATGTGGCATGGGAAGGCTCAGCTCTGAGCAGTACAAGTTCTTTGCAGATTGGTAACATTAATATCCTAGGCATGGGATATTCCTGCTAGCCTGATTACAAAGACACTATGGGAACAGGAGGAATATAAAGAGTGGCATCATGCTAGGGCCTGGAAAATGGTTGGGCATCATGCCTGCCGGAGCAAGGCCAGTGCAGCATTGGGATCAGGAGTGAAAATAACAGATTTCCGCTCCTGAAACACCATCAGGAAAGCATTTGCTCTGGAGAGGCAAGTCTCTGTAAGTATCCTCTGCGTTGAACAAGCAGCTGGACTCCTCCAAACCTGGAAAATCTCTGACCTACAATAGAGGACTAGATGGGTAGATGAGACTCACAAGCCTCTTTAACCAGTGTGTGTTGGTTGGCAGAGGGGAGCTGAGAACCCTTCTCGATCTTTGCTTGCCAGCTGTGGGCAGAAATGCTCTTTGCCATTCCCTGAGAGCAATACCAATCCCTTCTCATATGGCCTCTTCTCTACAGTCTGCAGAGGAGAGAAGAGGCCTGCTTGGAAACCGAGCTCGCAGGAGGACAGAATGCCTCCTGCATGCAGTCACGTTTATTCCCCTCAGAGCTGCCTGCATCCTCCTCRCCAGGTCAGGATGGAGCCCAGGAGCTCCGCTCACGTTCCATAAAGGTATCTCCAGCTCACGGTGCACACAGTGACTTCTATTGTTCCCTCAGCTTCCCTCTCAGAGCTGGCCAGCAAATGGGAAAGACTAAAGAGGACAGCTTGTCAATTAAACACCAGTGACCTTTCCTCCTGAGCAGGTAGGTTCTTCCAAATATTTTTTYGTTTGTTTSTTTCTTTTTTTTCTCATGGGAGAGAGATGGGTCACACTTCGCCATGGAAATCTCTGAACATTCGCTACTTTTTCCCCACATTACAGGTTTAGAAATGTGTAAAAGAGAGACACAAATCATTGTGTAAAAGCGAGACACTAATGTCTGGCTAAGATTGTTTGTCACGAACCATATTCTCTGATGTGATAAAGTTCTAGCTTGGAGTTTAGATATGTAGGCAAATTTGTAAATGTACAAAAAGAACTACCACTCTATAYAGATTTCTTTTCCTGCTCTTTAATTAAATATTTATGTAACAGATTTGATTATATTCAGAATTTCAGCCTTTATACAAAAGCTTATAAATGGCCTACATTTTCTCATAAAAATATGAACAACCATGCTCACCCCCCCCAAAAAAAAAAAGAAAAGAAAAAAGAAACATTGTACAGGAATAATTCATGTGCAACCCCTGTGTATTTTTGTTTGCAGCTGATTATTGAGTTTATTTTCATCCAAACAAAATATTTTCCTTGGACTACACTCTGGAACAGTTTGTGGTGCCACATAGGTGTTTTATCTGCATAGTAGCAAAAGAAATCGGTTCTTTCTTCAGTCAAGAAAGTCAGTCCGTCTCCTCAGATGGATATTCAAAAATGGAAATTAACTGAGCTGCTGTGAAATTACAGTATTGCAGATGACATCTTATTTGTATGTTGAGATGGGAAAATCAAACTTTGTTTAGCCTATATATGTATTTGGACTGAAAGATTTTAAAGCCAGAATCTTTATAAATTCAGTTCATTCTAACAGAGGGTGGTATTTTGTAGYATTTTTAAAACAGCATTTTTAAAACACTAACTAAGTGCTGCTGTTGTCATTAGGAATACATATTACAAATGCAGATCCTGAAGTGGCACAACCATACATTAGTGGGGAGAACATCAACCTCAGGTGCTTTCCCACCTCTCACATCATCTGGTAGGGAATGATTTTCTGCACCTTATGCCTCAGTAGAAACCCACCCACGATGAGGACAGCAGCTACCACCACAGCCATGGTGACCAAAGCAATCGGAACTTGAGAGCCGGCAGCAGACGCAGGGCTTGAGCCCAGAGATGCCCTGTTCTCCTCGACGTCAGAGACCAGCTCTGTGCAGAGAGAGAGAGAGTTGTTTGTGCTCGTTTCTCCATCTTGCTATTCTCAAACATTATTAGGCAGAGAGAACTGAATTACAGTGCTGCAGTGTAGGTCTGATCAGAGAATAAACTGCTCTACAGGACATTGTTTTACAAATGATCCTGTAGGTATGAAAATAAGTACAGAAAAAAGTCAAGAAATCAAGAAAATAAACAGCAACTAACAGTGATTACACACTATGACCATTTGAAGCTGTTTTCTGGCAGTAGTAACACCAGCTATAGGACATTCTCAAAAGAACCTAGAGATTGGTCATTTATAGACAGAAGACATACAAATCATGCACAGTCAGCTTTGAAAMGTTATTATAGTTCCTGCAGGGAGATAGGTTACATCTCATCTGTTTTCCTGCAGAACTCAATTAATTGCCATAGACACATGCAGATGAATATAATTGTTCTAAAATATGACAGAAAGGAAATAGCTTGTAAACATCATTACTTAAAAAACAACTCCCCATAAGGATTATAGTGGAGATGTGAATAAACCAGAAAAAGTATGTATCAGAGCTAGATTTCACATCTAAACTGTCATGCAAACACAAGGTATTATACAGATCTTGCATCACAGTAATATACAGTATTGTACATTAAACCCAAGAGGAAGTTATTTAAACTTACTAGCTTTCCTGTTCTCCGGATTTGTATCCTGAAGCTGAATAGGTCCAATAACAACATTCACTTTTTCATCAGGAGTTCCTACATCCCTCTTGAACCTACTAACACAGCCTTGATAGCATCGGGAAGAATAGTCGTTGTACCTACACACCACCAGTTCACACCGCAGGTAAACAGATGGATGCTGCCTTACAAAATCAAAGGCATTAAACGAAAAGCGAGAGACGTATCTGTTTGGTGAAGGGTGAGATTGGAAGGTGGAGTCTTTAACACACCTGGAAATATATAACATTTTTAAATTAGGTATCGTGAATAGAAATACTGTTACACTATGTGTGTGCAGTGTGCCATACGTTCAAACATAAAACAAGGCAGTATATACAAGAACTCTAACGGCTATAAAAATGTGTGGTTTTAGTAAGAAAATATAAGAGACAAAAATAAGAAATACTGGTAGCAATTTGTACCAAAACGAAGCGCACAGCACTAAAACTCCGTAACACAGCAAAGTACTTGTAAGCAGGATTAACTATAAATAATTAGTAGTTCTGGGAGGACATTAACCTGTCAAGGAGGAGAAATTGTTTCAGTTCTTTAGTGTGACACAAGCAAAAACCCTCCAGTCTACTGGTTGGGGGCGGGTTCCTACACTCCTATCTTGCTAATATAAATTACATGAACTCTCTCCCAGGAGATAGAGAGCTTCAAATCTCACCAAGCACAGTCAGAAGATAAAGTAAAATGGACTTTCCATTCCTGGAAAAAAGGAGATACCTATAGCCACATGTTTGTGTTTCTAGCTCCTGTTGCTTTTGCATGCCTTGCAAGAACTCAGATCAGTTTCATTTCAAATTAAATGGCACATTTTGTATCAAATCAATCAAAACATTTTAGGCTTTCAGAAAAGCAAGAAAAGGCTAAGGATTTTACCTTCTTTTTGAATGGACTATTTTGTACTCTAGTTATGGTGCTGCATGAAAATACTTGCAAAACAATAGTCCTAAGGTATGGAAAAGTAGTCTCATTGATCTCCATACAGTTCAGAGCTTTATCTGTGTCAGAAATTTATTTCTCAGTCTTTACACTGGCTGCTGGGATGAATCCCCAGTGCAAGTTCTGAATGGCTTTTCTATTATCATAATTATTTTTAAGCAAGATTTTTCCTCCAAAGCACCTTTCCTAAAACTATATATGTATTGATAATGTACAATTGCCCTATCTCCTTCAGAAATGAAGCACTCTGAGTGAATTAAAAAAAAATAAGTTTTAAACCATCATTAATAAATTYCTTACCCACTTCTGATTAAATCATAAGTCAGAGTTGTAAAATCGTTAGGATTGGGTGATGCCACACATGTGTCCAGAAACAATATCAGGTTTGAGTCAGAATTTTGAAGGGAAGCTTGAAGGTACAAAATCTGATTCAGTTCAACATAGTATGGAGAGTCATACACTGGCCACAGGAAAGATGATGAATTGTAGAATGCAATGTTCACGTTGTATCTGCCATACTGAGTTTCATTGATATGAATAATGTCATTGGCAATATACATTACTTGCACCCAGGTGTTCTGAAGCATTTTGCAGTTGATGTGCAAGTTAATGTCCTTTTTCCTCTTAATTATATTACCAGAAGCAGCCACTTTTATCACGTTGGAATAGGTTATTGTTTCGTTGTCACCCTGTTTGACACATCAYATGAAGGCAGAATTATTGCATGTAGTCTTGTTCACACTGTGCACTATAAACTATATATGCACCAGATTCTGGTACTAGTTAGAAAAAACATGCCAAAATTAACCTAAACATCCTGGATGGAGTTGTTCACTCGATTCTATCCTACACTTTGTTCTCTAGAACATCACCATGAAATAGTTAAGCATATTATTGTCAAGGCTGACAAGTTTTAAGTTAGAAATGTTTAAAGAATTTAACTTTCAGAAACACATCCTTCATTTCTGTGTTTTCTATTTCTGTGGACTTCAATGCCCCATGCAACGCATGACCATTTTCCCAATGTCTCTTCAAGTTTTCATGCCCGTACTTGGGCAGATCTCCAAAATACATGACACTAACCTGTCTCTGTGTGCCACAGTCATTGTATGGAATGTCRAATATAATCTGGCTTGGCGTAATTGTTGGTTTGCAGACACCATTAGATAGGATGACGTTATCCACAGAGTAGCCTAGTGCCTCAAGGTAGGCTCTTTTTATAACTACGTGCATGTAGGTTGACAAGCACACAAGGGCTAGTGAAGAAAACATGGATTATTAATGAATTAGGTACTTGATAATGCTTAGATATTACAACATTGTCAAATGTAACAGCTACTACCATTCAGGGGTCAAATTAATAAGAAAAACACTTATTTTGACACTTTATGCTTAGACATAAGCAAGCATTAAGCTCTGACAAACTTCAACAGATGTACAGTTACTCTTCTGACAAAATTGGGTAGATTGCAACAGGCCTCTGCTGAGACCTCAGTCCTGTATCATGACTTGTGTAAAAAATGCTAAGAAGTGAGAGTTTTTCCTGAATAACAATAAAAAGGGTTTAGACATTAGCACTGCTTGTACAAGAGGGCATCTTGGAACATCTTAGTGATAATTCCCTGAATGTCTTAACATAACTCCATGCCATGAACCCCAAGAGGGTTTCTCCTTTAGTAGAGAAAAGCATCTAGCGAGAGCAGCTACTGGCAGCACACAGRCACTTATTTAAAGGGCAAATAAAAAGAAAATGGAGTCAAATGTGACAACAGAAGATTAACACAGATTGATGTCCACAATTTGTCCTTTGAAAAGTCCTGAGTGCAGGCAAACCAGATAAATCTCTTTACTAGGATTGCAGGACAGTACTGGATTAGGTCACCCAGAGAAGTTGTAGCTTTTCCACACTTAGAGGATTTCTAGGCAAATTCACGGCAAGTGTAATCTAGTGCAGGGAGAAGCCCCACTTTGAGTGGCTGGTCTAGGGGACCTCCAGGTCGTTCTCATCAGTTTCAATATGATTCTATGAAAAACTGGACATAAGAGTGTAAAAAATGAGAATAATGTTGTGATAAGAAGAAAGGTGAATTTAGACTGTTGTCATAGAAAATGTTAAAAAACAATTAGTTTGGTATCCGAAGGTCTTCTTAAAATGCAAAAAGAATACATATTGTCTGAAAGTTGCTGGTTAATAATCAGTTATTAAATTCAAGTAGAAATGTCATCTGTGTGAAATCATTCACTAACATTAATAAATAGTTAATATAGAAAACATYATAAATTGAATGGGGACTTACTGGTATTATCATCTGCTCGAACAGAGTGATATTCAGCGAAAAAACGYGTGCTTGAGTATCCAGAATTACTGTGTAATCTAACAGTCAGGAGATTTGAGGATGATGTATATGTAACAGAAGAATCAGAGCAAACTCTTCCAAGCAGAGGAGAAGTATTGGGTGGCCCATCATAGATTTCAATGGAGCTGTTCTGGCATCCACCTGGCAACCTGAGAGATTAACATGAATATACAATAAAATATGTTTTGTAAACTCCATTTTTAAGTGTTGAACAAGCAGTAAACTAAGATACCTCAGACAATTCTCAAGTAATGTTTCTAAACCACTTGGAAGTATTAGAAATATGTCTAGGAAACGTGCTGGCAGTTGAAATTTTTGTCCCATTTATTGCCCAAGCAACAAGAATCTTACTTACTGARCACTTCTAAATGTGAGAACAACAAGGAAATTACTCTCTACTTGTATTTCCCACAGACAGTCTGCATTATCATAGTAATTCGAAGGGTATAAAGGACTCTCAAGTGTTCCGGAGGAATTCAAAAGTAAGCCACCACAAGAATGTTTTCTGGCTGAAAAAAAAAATGAAAAAGAAAAGGATATAAGTATGAAAAAGTTAGGCTTTTTTTATTTTCTGAACAAATGACTATGCAGACMGGGAAGAGTTAGTCAGAGAAGTCCAGCTCTTGTTTTTTCCCTTGCATTTGGCAGGCTTCAGGCATACATATGTATGTGAAAAAACTAGAAGGTTCAGGCCAAATAGCATAAAGTACAGAGAAGAAAAGCAAAAGACTCCGACAAAAACTATTTCATTATTTTATACTGTGTGACAGTCCAGCAGTAGAATCACAGAGACATAAAGAAGCAATATGGACAATTTAATCTCCTACTGTGGATGATGCCTATTTCTGGCTAGAAATGTGGAAATTAAAACTGCAGACTGTAAAACAGTAACTAGTACAATTCAAAACTGCAGACTGTAAAACAGTAACTAGTACAATTCAAAAGCAGTGCATAAAAAAGTTGAAGAATTGAAACATACCTGTAGTAGTCAAAGATGTAGTGGTAACATAGGTAGTGGGAGGTGGATCTACCAAAAGATGAAGAAAAAAAAAAACAATATGAAGAACTTCAGGATTCCAGGAACATTAAATGGCTTTACACAAGCACTAGGGGCTGCTGTGCTACCCTGTCACTGCAGCATTTGGTAGTGTCATCAGGAGGTTTCAAGTTGAGAGCAGAACAAAACATAAACCTCTAACATATCTTAATATSAGAARAATAAGTGGAAAATCTATCAAAGGKTATAGATTGTTGGGAAKTGGGAACATTCGTACCTGMGCAGACAACACCGGCATCTTCACTGTGCMGGCAGTTGTGGACGCCCCAGCCCGCGCTCTGGCACTGGAAGAGGGAGGCCTCCCTGCCCGTGCACTGCACGTCATCCAGGTAAATGTTGCCGCTGCCCTCCCCAAAGTAGGCATTGGTGTGTACGGAGATGGCGTTGCCACAGCCCAGCTGCCTGCACACGACSTGGGCATTGTYCAGGYCCCAGTAGTCATCACACACGGTGCCCACCTTCCCATTGGAGTAGATCTCGACGCGTCCCTCACATCTACTACTGCCGTTTTCCAGCCTCAGGAAGGTACCTGGGGATGGAAAGGAGGGGAAAGCCATGGGAAATCCTCCGAAATGTGGATGGTTTCTCTCACGGGGGCATTTAGTACTGCCCTGCAATTGTGGCAACAGAACTGATAGCCCATTGGCCAAGGCCACCCAAGTCCTGGCTCAGTTCTAGTGAGGAAGAGGGAAAGGGCCACCTTCTGCAATAGCTGAGAATCCAACCCCAAAGTCATGTGCACAAAGCATGAAGAGGGCTGACATACCTGGAGGAACTGTCACTGTAGGGATYGTAGTGGTGATGTCGTAGGCATCTGTCAAGAGAAGAAGAGAAAGGAGCCAGTGAGGAACCTTTGGATGAAGGGGCCCAACCATGTTCTGTCATGACACCCAGCTGCATAGGTGACATGGTACTGGGGAACCCAGCTGGTGCCATGGTGGCTGCAGCCATGGTGGCTGCAGAGTCAGTCTTGGACTTCAGGAATAGTTCAAAATCATCCTGAGATGAGGCAAAACATAGAGATGACTGGCTGCAGTGGGCTATTCTGTGAAGTGGTGAAAGGGAAAGTGCAGGGGAAACTGAAATCTTGGTGAGGAGAGTGCTCCCTAAAGAGATGCATCCTGTGAGAAATTCAGCAGTTCTCCTGGAGCCATGTAAAGAGACATGCAGGCAACAGAGTGAGTTCCAGAAGGAGGGAAAGGGAAGAAGAGCAGGAATGCTGCAAAGGGAAGCACAAGACAGCCCCTTTCCTTCCTGAAGGTGCTCTAAAGACCATGTTTGCACAGGCGGTGCTCCATGATGTGAAAAGGCACAGGYAGGATTTCCACACTTGCAAAGCACACTCTCCATGTGCGTAGTAATTACATGGTGCAGCAAGGAGCTAACTGCGATCCCCTGGTGCTTGAGGTTTGCAGCAGCGGGCTTCTGCCCTTCTCACTGGGTTTTGGGCACCACTATTCAGACTCAGCACCAGGTCCCCACCTTTGGGGATGGGCCTGGAACGGCAGCCAACTCAAGACTAGGCCATGGACATGCAGCACGCTGCCCAAACCCAGGATTGGCATCTCCAAGGGCCACACAGTGGCTCCATGGGCAGAGTCAGCAGTCACCACGACATTCGCCAGAGACAGGTGGACATGTGGCATCTGCCCCCACGCTAGGACCACGATTGAGGTGTCTACTGGGAGGCCTCCAGCCATAGCCTTGTGAAGCGTGCATGTAGTCAGCAAAGGGGAGTGCTGGTACCTGAGCAGACAACACCGGCATCTTCACTGTGCTGGCAGYTGTGGACGCCCCAGCCATTGCTCTGGCACTGGAAGAGGGAGGCCTCCCCGCCTGTGCACTGCACGTTTTCCAGGTAAATTTTGCCACGGCCTTGCCCAAAGGAGGCATTGCCGGGCGCGGCGATGGCGTAGCCACAGCCCAGCTGCCTGCACACGACCTGGGCATCGTTCAGGTCCCAGTTGTTGTGACACACGGTGCCCTGGCCCGAAGAGGAGTAGACCTCGAGGCGTCCCTCGCATCTATTCCTGCCGTCCACCAGCCACAGGGAGGCACCTGGGGACGGAGAGGAGGGGAAATCCTCTGAAATGCGGATGGCTTCTCTCACGGGGGCATTTAGTACTGTCCTGCACTTGTGGCAACAGAACTGACAGCCCCTTGGCCAAGTCCCATCTCTGCTGTAGAGAGCAAGAGGAAATGGCCACCCTCTGCCCTAGCTAGGAATCCAGCCCCAAAGTCATTTAACAAAGTATGGAGAGGGCTGACATACCGGGAGGAACTGTTACTGAAGACACAGGAGCTCTGATGTTGGAGGCAGCTGTCAAGAGAGGAAGAAAACGGGGCTGGTGAGGAACCTGCMGATGAAGAGGCCTGACCGTGTTGTTTCCCAGCACTCAGCTGCGTGGGAGATGAKGCACTAGAGGTCTCAAATGGGGCTGCTCTTCTGGGCGCAGAGCAAATCACAGACTTCAGGAACAGCTCAGAAATATCTGGAAGGCCTCACTCTACCCTCTCCCTCCTCCAGGGCTTTGGATGGCATTTGGACATGGTATGTTCTCCAAATTAGCATCTTTCCCCATACTTCCCCATTTTCATTTGTCTGTTTCTCTGACTGATAGTTCAAAATATATTTGATGGTAGAGTTTAATGTAGAAAGGAAGAAATAGGTTATTCATAAGTCATTTAAAAATTACGAAGATTACCTGTACTGCTTACATGACTTGTGATACCCATAGTACAAAAAGAAAATTAAGCAGTAGTGAGGAGCTGTTTTTTTCACGAAGACGTTTCTACAACCCTATGATTATRGCAGTAGCAGATTGATGCTTCAGAACATGACTGGCGAGAATTTTCATGGAGATGGGTAGAAATGAGAATTTTAAGAGAAGACTTGCCCACAGATATGCAATATACCGGCAGAATAAAATGGGCATTGCATTCTTATTTACTGTTGCAAAGAAAAGAGGCAGGTATRAAAACAGCATAATAACTCTCTCACTGTTGTCCTTGCAAGACTTACACTCCAAAAGAGCTGCAATGCTCCATTTTGGTGGCTGTGATGTATACAGGGAGATACAACTTTTGGAAGACTGCACAGCTCATTTAGGGGCAGAAGCAAGGAAATGCAAAGCAGCAGTGTAAGCTCCAGAAGGAGGGAAGAGAAAGAAAGCAGGAATGCTGTATGAGGAAGTGCAGAATAGCCCTTTGCTCTCCTCAMGTTGCCCACCATATTTACATCAGGTCTGCTGTTTGTGTGTACAACAGTATCAAGGCACAATGGGGAACAAAAATTTACTCCCCTGGTGCTTGTGATGCTATGCATGACAGCAACTGTGATTTACTTCAATTAAATTATATATAGTTAAATGTGCATTGGGCCATTCCACATCCATCTCGAAGATTCACTATGAAGTGTGTTAAAGCAAATATTCATTGCAGCYAAATAATCTATATTCCCTCCAAATTCACATACTGAAAAATACCAATTTGTACAAATCAATCATTTAGTACTATTTTCATATTAGTATAGTTGATCTAAGCTATGATACAAGAAGCTATTGTAAAATAACATGAATTTGGAGCAGTATCAGTTTCATTGCACTAAACAATTTACTGAAAAGATTTTAAATAGATTACCTGAGCAGGTGTCCGTGAGTTCTAAAACTACGAGGAACAGCCACATCAAGAACTTGGTGGTACCCATGTTGTCCACAGCTGCCAATGAACCACAGCACCAGAATTTATACCAAACACCTCCAAAGGAGTGCTTTTCCCAAGGTCAGTCTGTCTGAAAAATTATAAAATGTAGTTTTTATAGTCATGACTCAGGTTATATTTGGTTTCCTAACCAACATTTTTATGATCACTCAATATTTACAGAAAGATAATACATGAACAGTAAGTTTTAGTTTCCTGGAAAACTTGTGCTACCCATATTACTTCAAATTATCTCACTGCAACTTTGACTGGTATGCAGGTCTGTTACTGCCTTTGGAATCAGATTGGTGGACTTAAATGCTTACTAACCATCTCCTGTTTATTTTTTATTATTATTTGCTGCTTGTAGCTAGTGATGTATTAGTCAGAGACTCTAAATGATATTGCAAGGGGAAGCAGTAAATTTACAGTAAGCTTTCCAAGAGACCCTTCAGCAGATAACTCTAGTCTCACAAATGATTAAATTTTGATAAAATYCTCTTGCAATTACAATCATGTTTCCCTATCGCTTGTCATTAGTTCAATAGGGCAATCAGCATTTTCTTGGAATCTTAAAGAAAAAAAGGTCTTTGGACACCTCTAATCCAATCTTTCATTGAAAACTGGGCCAGGCTTTAGTTTAGAACAGATCACACATATCTTTCCAGTCCAGTCTTCAAAACCTCCAAAAACAGAGATTTCTTAGTCTCTTTAAGCAACCTGTTCTAGTGCTTAAGTACTCTTATAACTATCTGCTGAGCTTACTTTGTTTTGACAGTGTTTTCCTTGGACTTCCTTGGACCCCAGAATCCAAGACTCACTATTGTAGATGCTGTCTAATGAGTATCAGGTAAAGGGAAATCATTTTCCTCAATATTCTGGCTTGCTCCTCAAGAAAAATTGCCCATAAAKCTTCTTCAAGCCCTTGGATCACAACGGTTAGAGAACGTCAAAGTTTCAGTTGAAGTAAAATCAAAAGTCATACTGAAATGAACTCCTCACCCAATTCATGTTAAGTCTTCACGTCACTTTAGATTGWTTGGTGCACAACAGCCCATCATTCTGTCCTGCTATTCTGTTTGCTGAAGCCACTATATTGCACTTCTATTGTTTCTCCTCATGCAATAGGAAGAACAGGGGACAAGTAGAAATAGGCAACTGTTGTCCTGATTTTCAGTTGACTCCATTTCATCCAGATCCCACCTCTCTTTCTATTTCAGCTGAGATGATCCAGGAAGCAAATAAACTCCAATAGCTGGTGTAATAACTTACGATTCCCCCTGGCATAGTCTCAATTCCTGCTGCAACCAAGTACAGTTTCTAACTAAAGACAAAAGAAATATGTAGTCCTCTTTCTGCAAAGGCTCACAGCATTAAATTAGGGGAAGGAGAGGCAAAAGACAAMGGTCCACAAACAGAAACAGAAGCTGTGAAAGCAATCAGTGAGAAGAGAAAAAATAGGAGGAAAATAATAAGTACAAGTGATTGCTTTCATATGTTAATAAAGAAATGTAAGCATGAACATTGCTATTCACAGTTCTATTGCTTCTAACTTCCTGGCAAAAGCAAAACCAATACCATAGGCTTAGTAGAGCAATCAGACATTGTGACTAACTGAGTGAGAAGGGGCTTTGGGATCATATTGCTTCCTAAAAATTTTTGAGAAATAAGAATTTTGTACTCAGAATCATCTGGAAAGCARCTTTGTAGAAAAGGACCTGGGGATCTCGGTGGACAACAAGCTGAACTTKAACCTGTGCCAGCAACATTCCCTTGCACCAAAGACCAACAGCAACCTGGGCTGCATTAGGCGGAGTGTTGCCAGCAGGTCAGGGGAGGTGGTCCTGCCCCTCTGCTCAGCCCTGGTGAGGCCACCTCTGCACTGATGGGTTCAGTGTTGGGCTCTCCAGCACAAGAGACATGCACAAAGAGGAGCAAGACCAGGGAAAAGTCAGAAAGATGATTAAAGGACTCTTGCCTGTGGCATACAAGGACAGCGTGAGAKAGCTGGTATGGTTTAGCATCAATAATAGAAGGGTCTGCATGGGGTTTTAATGACCCTGATGGGAGGGTATAAAGAAGATAGGGCCACTTTTCTCAATAATATCCAGTTGCCAGATGATGTTGGACTAGATTATCCCTGTACGTTCCTTACAACCTCAACTATTCTTTAGCTTGATAAATAGAAAATTGATGGATGACAATTCAAAACCAGAAGAGGACTAAATAGTCTRTTGCAAGTTTATCCACAGTAATGAAATCTGCTAGTGTAACTCTTCAATATAAACTCGGTTGTCAGAATTCTTGGGTACATTTATTTCACCGTCTGTTTCCCAGCGCATATTTGACATTTCTAGTCAATATTTTTTAACTTACATAGGTACTTTGATATGAAGCCGCTAAATGCCATTTAAAATGCCAGCATCCTCTGTACAAAGTACCCCTGAGTTTAACTCTTCTTTTTTACTGATTTGCTGAAATCACAGCAGCAAAAAGTTCACTGCAAAATACAGCACCATAAAGCCTGTGAATCACCAAATGTAAGAAGCTGCATTTTTGATAGCATATCAGGAGTTTGTTACAGCTCCAAAKAAGTTGGGAAATGAAAGCACTACCTGAGCTCTTAACCTTTCACCATTAAACCAGAGTACATGGAGCTGTACTTATCTTACCATAGTACAAAAACTGTTGGATATTTGGAAGCAAATACCTGGACATCTTATATTGGATTTCAGGTGTTCATTAAAAAAGTCAGAAAAAGCTAAAGTTCCAAATCTAGACTTTACAGTATTTACTGAATATCTATAGATKAATATTTATTGAATATTTTTCTATATTCTAAACCTATTTTTCCTGTCTGAATTAGAAAAGGCAACAGCCTACTTTTGGACTGCGTATAACTAGAAATTGGAGACTTTCAATTCTCCCTAACACTACAGCTGTACATTTGCATTTGAAATCTGTGCACAGCGATGCCCTGYAAAAGTGGAATAAGCACAGAAGAGGTGGCTGGCAACACTTAGCCAACGTCTAAGCAGAATTTCACAGTGCTCATGCTTAATTCGTGCCTTCTTGGATACTGTGAGGCTTCCTGCAATATTTGCTGAGCCAGGTCCAAGCCTCCTGGATTGACCAGTTTTGTCACAAAATGAAACAGCTCTTGTGTCCGGAATCAGGAATAAATCACAAACCACTTCAATAACCTACCTCAGTGGGACACAGAAGTAGCCAGTAGTCATATTTTATAATTCTTTTGTGATGTCCATAATGAAGAAAATAAAAAGAAAGGCTTGTGAAAAGAGATCTATGGCAGCAGTAATTGGATATGCCATTTTTAAAGAGTGAAGTGTATCTGAGGGCAATACGTGAATGAAATGCATGAAATGCAATGCATGAATCAAACAGGTTACCCTCATGGCAGCTTTAAGAAACTTTTAAAATTTGTAATTTCCTTTTTTTTTTTTTTTTTTTTTGGCCAGAATGGATCACAATCTCAAACAGAGACATTCTGGAAACATGTGACACAGTTCCCTTGCAATGATATGGCTGGGATGCAGGATATGAAAGCAGCTTTCTGGAGTGTAAACAACTTCTTGCATGCTCCCATTGTATGAACTGACCTGCACTTCTCTCCACATGTCCATTTTATTCACATCAAGAAGGTTCTGAAGAGTCAGAAGACATTTGAAGGGTCTTTGGAAAAACAAAAAAAGAGTGAGTACAACCCTGGTGAATGTATCATATGGTCTATATGAGCTTCTATGTTACATGACACTTCAGCTGTATCTTTCTCCACTGTGTTGTATCTGATCCTTAAACCTGGCTTTTCCCCCTTCAGCCTCTTTTTATACTCCTTTACTCAGATCACTGTTATTTCTTAGTAGAAAGCTTGACAGTCTTCAAGTAACTTCAGTACTTTCCTTTCTCAGCTTTGCCAAGACCAAAATCAATATCAAATGTGTGATGGATAAGTCAGCTGGCTACAGAAACAGGGGGTATGGGCTGAGAAGGCAGCTGGGCTCCAGGAGAGAAAAATCTTTTTTACTCTGCTCTCCTTCATTCTCTGACCTTCATCTTGCCTTCAAARCAGACGGAATAACAGGAAGAAAACTGATGCTGCAAGCTGACAAGAGGAATTGCCCAAGAAAAATAATTTTTATGTGCATAATTTTCACCTACATACATGAAAAGCCACCTGCTCTTAAAATGGAGAAAAATCCATTCAGATTTTGCACCACTGCTGCATACTACATGATTTAACTGTAAGGAAGGTACACAGGGAAGTCATATACATTTCTTTCTGTGTGAAAGGGTATTTCAATATAACATACAGAGAAGAAGTCAGTGATTTAGAAATTTTACAATGTTTACTGCCCATCACCAATCTGGCCATAATGTATTGCTTAACTTTTATGCTCCTTTACAGCTGATGAAAACTTACACAAGACARGTCTTTCTACAGAAAACTAAAATTTTCCTGTCTAAATGCTTTGAACCATTCCAGCTCCTTTTCAAGACTGCCTTTCTAGGTTTGGTCACCACTGGCCTCACTATCTTTCTCTTTAACAACAGTATATTTCTGAAGCCTCCCTCCTTTTGATGACCTTGTGAGCTTCAGGAAAGTATTTAAAATCAGTTCCATCACCACAATTATACCTTTGCCAAGGACTTCTTCACCTGATGGCATGTGTCATCATCCAAAAATATCATAGAAAGGCTGGGGTTGGAAGGGACCTCTGGAGATGATCCAGTCCTCTGCTCAGCAGGGTCTAATTTTCTCTCCTGTTTCAGTTGGAATGCATATTTCCAATAATCAATCCTGCAGCAAAAATTTTCACCTCCTGTCAGTTTTCCTCTTATCTTTCAGATATCCGGTATCCATCATAACATGACTGAATTTCCTGAGCTGTACTTTTAATTGTCCCTGTAACATCAATGCAGTGAGACAGAGTGCAGTATGCGCCATCTCCATCATCCATGGATTTCTTATTAAAAATGCTATTAYAAATTAGAGGAATGTCATATCTATAATACTCTGTAAGACAACAGAAGTGTTGTCTTTGTTAAATGGACAGGCAATGATAACTGCAACTACCCTTTTCTTCTCAGACACTCCTGCAATGTCTGCATTGTCTCATACAATGTCTAGCAATTAGTAGAAAGCGTGTGATTTTTGCCACATCATTAACAGAGTCAGCTTTACTCTGTTATATTTTGTACTATTTCATATGCTTAATTGAGAGCCAGGYTGGGTCATAATATTAAACAAAATTTTGCAAACTTTTAAAAAATATGTGCCTAATTTTTCTATTATGAATGGTTTCCTGAAAATTTGGAAATGTTCAGGGCAGTTGAGTGTTTGCCTATATCCCTGCAATATCAGACCTCCGGTTACRTTTCTCAAACCCATTATGAAGATATTTGCTGAAATGCTTACTGCTCAGCTGATGCCTTCAGTTCATACATTTCACAACAGAGGTGCACGCAGAGGGCAACACGACTCAAGAAGAGAGAGGAAACTTCCAGGGGCCAAATCAAATTACATTATTTCTTTCTACAGAGSCCCGCCAAAACTGGGACACAGAAGGGTTTGTTCTTAAGCATTGGTGTGAAAACTCAAATTTTTTTGGAGAGTCTTAGCCAGCAATAAGGTCTGCTCAGTTAGGTMCAGGCCATATCCTACTAGCATAATATAAATAAGAGCCAAGCATTAGTATAAAAGGGAGCCTATCAGCTGGCTGTACCATAATGTATGGCGAAGCATTGGCCAGGATCTGTCAGCTAATGCCCATCAGCTGAGATATTACACATATCGCTATGACATGAAATATCTTATGTGTTTTGTTGATACTCTGTTGTTAGATTGATTTTACAACAGATACGATCCAAGAACAGTGCAAGTCTATAGAAATATTTAAAATAGTCTAACAGGATTCTGGTTTGTTTTTGCAAGTTATCTCTTACAAAAGTCTTGTACATCCTCCTTAAGATATATGTTTTTATCTTGAGGATCTCTTTGTGCTGCAGCTGCCTTTTGCTTTGTCCTTCTTTAGGGTCTCTGGAAGAAAGGACTTTTCTGGTTCATATGAGTACAATGAGTACTCTGTCCTGTCATAAGGATGTGTGAGTCATCCCCTAAAAAAAAAGACAATAGCCTTGTTCCAATCCGCACTTTGCAGCTATCACCCCACTGTGTAGAAAGGTTGTTGTAGTTTTGAACCAAGAACCTGTGCTAAAAATAACAATGATAGAGGCTTTTGCTGAACTGACTGAAAAAAAAATCTCGAAAGAGCAATAAATACTAACACAAGCCTTTACAAAGGAGAATTATCAGAATTTGTAAGGAAAGAATGATAAAAATAATGAGGAAATGACACATAAGAGTTGGTTATCAATAACCATGATTTATATTTACTAAGTGCACTTTCATGACTATATTATTTGACTTAAAAGTCAAGATTTGAAACAGGTAGAGGAGACTTACCTCACACAGATAAAGAAGGGCGAGATCTCACTAGGACAGTATAGCTGCATTGATACTCATATCTTTTCTAATAATTCTATTTATTCAGAATTTGAGAGGGGAAAATTATGGGCACATAGAGTCTCGCTATGTAATGCTGGAATTGTAAAGATAAGGTCTTCTTTCTTTGATTCAGGGTCTTATTACAATTATGTAAGTGAGATTTCATGATAAATTTTTTACAATCTTTTTGCTGCCTTGGTCTTAGACATTAAATGGACTTGTGAGTCATTAAACTTTCACCCTGTTCAGTTCACCATCTCGATTTCACTCTAATAGTTCCCTTCTCTGTCAGAAACACACCGCAGAACTATTTCTACAGCTCTGTGCAATTCCCTTATCAACGTAATAAGAGAAAAGATTGAGAAGTCTCACCTACTTCCTTTTGGAAGCCTTGAACACACTCCAAAAGCAGGAGGGACACAACAGTAGCTGTGTTTGCCCACTTACAGTTTTTTCATCATATATAAGCAGATCAGCCTTTAGAATAATGAAAGTCACAGCTTTGTTTACTTCACTTTTCTAAGCTTCTGAACATTGCAATAAAGATACCAAAGGTCTAACGATTGAGATGGAATTTTCCTGAAAGCAGCTATTGATACCTATCCTCCTTTGCTTTGGCCACAGATCAGACTCAGCCATAGTCAGGTGCAACCCAGGACTGAAGGACATTAACATAGGCCCAAAAATATCATGGCAAAGCACCTCTGTGGTGAGGTGCTCTCCAMTGCTACCTGCCTTGCACCCTGCCTCTGCTTTGCCCCATCTCATGTGGTCACCACGAGGCAGGCAAGCCACAGGCAGTAGAATTGGCCCTTCTTCAAGGCAACCAAATCACCAAAGACCTTCTGGTAATGGCCTGCTGGTGGTCTTGCAGGCAAGGATCTCCCTGTGTCTGTCCAGCATGCACCATTCACAATATTCATCACTGATGGAGAGAACAGATGGAGAGGACTTGAGGTAGGCCAATGGCTGGGACAGCTTTTGGCTTCTGGAGGCTGCATTCGGACAGTCAAGACAGATGCTGCTTCGGGAGTATAAACAGAGATCTGTTCTGCTAT
Organism: Nothoprocta perdicaria; assembly: GCF_003342845.1. NCBI lineage: Eukaryota > Metazoa > Chordata > Aves > Tinamiformes > Tinamidae > Nothoprocta > Nothoprocta perdicaria. The sequence continues at coordinate 11,650 of NW_020455917.1, read as the reverse complement.
TAGCCCACTGACTGCTCTGCCTATGCCAACTCTGGATAGTTGCAGATCTCAAATATATGATGTTCTTGCGTCCTTCCATACATACACAACATGTTGCTTGGGAAAAATCTCTTTATTACAGGTGATGCTCCTCAAGATATCAAAACTTTGAGTTCAAATTCAGACACTTTGAAGGAATTAAAGCAGAAATATCACACTAGAAACATTTACTTCCTACTCTTATAGAGGTTAATTTGTATTAGAAATCAGTCATAAAAGGAAATATTTCAAATTTGCGATGTTTTCTTCAATAAGAAAGTTATCCTTAAAGAACTATTCATGGAATATTCAAACATTATGTGTGAGGATCCTTATGCAATTGAAAGAAGTATTTTTTTGTTTCTTCCAGTAGTGAAAGATTGTTCAGGTGTTTTTGGCTGCATAAAAGCCCCTCCACAGGAAATACTTCAGTCATGCAGTCTTTAATCTCCATCTCACAATATTTAAAGTGGTAGAAAACAAGGCTTACAGGAAGGCTTAGGAGATACAACAGTAATACTTGCAATCAAATATTTTATCACTGCAAAACATTGACCACAGTGGAAACAGAAACCATTATCAAGCATTTTAAAAGGTGCTAGCTCGCATGAAAGACTAYTGATCTTAATATACATCTGAAGGAAACCGGATAGAAACTCAAGTTTAATGCAAAAGAAGAACTGGCCACCTGGATTCCYGACGACTGTAATTTTTTTACTAGCAGAATCAAGATTTTAAGTTTGATAAGAGGAAGATGATGATTCAGACAGGATATTAATGTTTGTGAGCCTAATATTGTAGGTGGGAACTAACTGATTAGAGGGTTGCTGGTTGGCTGCTGACTTTCACTAGTCTTCTGGCTTCTTTGGGGTTCTTATGCTCAAGTCCATCTCTTCATGACATGACCCATCACGACAAAAGGCCTTTCAGTCTTGGATTTGAATCTTGAGTTGTCAGGGAAATTACTCAATGTAGGTTTTTTTCCATCAAACTACTCAGCCAATGTGAGCAGATGCAGGTGATTTCACATTAKCTGGTACGGAATTGGTTTCTTCGGTTTATGCTTCAAAAGAAAGGCAACAAGAGTAAAAACAGCAACTGCCAGGGCCGTGATAGCAATAATAGATGGTGCATGAGAAATACCAGCTGGGGCAGAAGCTGAGTCCTKGTCTTCCTGGATGCCAAAGGAGTCCAGCTCTGGGAATGAAGAGATAGTGATCTGGTTAAACATGACCTCTCATCTTGTTATTTCCAAGACAGAGAAATAAAAAAATCATTGTGTGCTAGATCAGATTTAGGGCTTAACTGATTTTGTAACTCTGTTTCATCCAGGATACTCTAGATGCAAACAGATTTTATATTAACAGAGGTTATTTGTAGAAGTCCAAGTGCAACTTAAACAYTCTAATTTTTAACATTAAGAAAGCAAACAGCAAACAAAAAGCTTAAAACAAATTTGTCAAGGAAGCTTTCAGAATGGCTTTTGTTGTTGTTGTTGTTTTTGTTTTTTGAGCAGTCATAGAGGCACCAGTCACAGGCGATTTGGGAAGAGATGAATTCCACAGAGCTGCCTGTGCCATGTCCCCTCAGACTCCCYGCAGAACTGCTGAATTAGTATTTTTATGTGCTGGCAAAAATAACRGGTGTGAAATATGATTAACGGGCAGTAGACAGCAAGCACGTTCCCAATACATATTGCAGAACTGCTAATAATCMAGCAGTCATGTAGTTTTGCTCAGATTAAACCGGCATTCCGTGGTGTTATCTGAAAAATGAGACATAAAATATCATTTTCAATTACCAGCTTTCCTGTTTTCAGCACCAGCTTTCCGAAGCGCAATTGGGCCAACAACAGCATTCACTCTTTCTCGGGCAGAGCCTGCTTCTCTCTTGGGCCTAGTGATACAGCCTTGGTAACATCTGGAAGAATAGTCACGTAGCCTGCACACCACAAATTCACACTTCAGATAAACAGATGGATAGTTCCGAACAAACTGGAAGGCACTGAATTTAAACCGGGCCATGTGTGAGTATGGTGAATAGTAATTAGTGTAGGTGGAATCTTTAACACACCTGAAAAGAAAGGAAAAAAGGAAAAAAAAAAMCAGTCAATCTCAGGAATGCACACAACAATCAGACAATTATTTACAGGAATATAACATATAACATGGTAAGAGATTTTAAACATGATGAAGATAGGGACCCTGTTTCTAAACTGTATTTTTTCCACTCTATGCAGCTCTTCCTTACCCCATTTCTAGAGATTTGTAGTCATACTGACAAGTGTGTCAGCTTCCCATGAATCCAGTTAGCTATTCAGAGAAGCACCCCTGTATTTGGCAAAAAAAAAMCCCTTTCGAGCAATACAAATATTTCTCTTTGCTGTTGGTGGTTCCTTTTATTTTAAATGACATTCATTTCCTTTTTTTTTAACTGATCTGAAATATTGTGCTATCAGCTGATCAGCAAATCTATGTCATGGTGCAGGAGCGTGCATTAGAATGAGCAAGATGCCCTCCTTTGGCAGCATTGTGCTATTATGACCCTTGAAGCCTTCACACATCAGGTTATGTAGTGTCATTATGTTACCTCCCTGCCAAGTACCTGGTTTATGATCACCTAATCAATGCCACTTTAAGCTTTTCTTTTAATATTCTGGGTCAAACTTCCTCTCCCTATYGAACATTTATTTGCCCTCAGTACTCCCAATGATATTAATTACATAATTAATAACAAGCTGCTATCAGTTTATACCATGGTCACACTAGAACTTCAATAAAGAAATATAAACTTCAAAGTCTTATCTTTAATTGCTTAACAAAGGAGCTTACCCGTTTCTGATTAAATCATAGGTCACTGTTGTGAAATCATTGGCGTCAGGAGATGCCACACAGGTGTCCACAAACAACACCAGATTTGAATCAGAGCTGTGCAGGTAAGCTTCAAGGAACAAATTCTGGTTGATATCAACATAGTACGGGGAGTCATAGACTGGTTGTGAGAAAGATGCTGTGTGATAAAATGTAAGGTTCACATCGTATCTGCTATACTGAGTTTCATTCAGTTCAAAATTATCCTCCGCAACATACATTATTTGTGTCCATGTGTTCTGGAGCATTTTGCAGTTGACATGCAAGTGAAGCCTTTTACGCCTTGTGATTACAGAACCAGAAGAGGATCCTCTAATAAGGTTGGAATAGATGATTGTGTTGTTGTTTCCCTGTTTGGCATATAAAAYGGCAAATTAACTTGCAGAGTTAAGTTTCCTATTATGCAATACAGACTTTGCTATAGTCTTACAGTAAAACACATAAGATTGGTGTGGAAAAGTATAAATCTAGTCATTTCTGTTCTCAGTATGGGAATCTGTTATCGCCGTACAATGTCTGATGAGTACAAGGTCATCTTGGACACTACTCACTTTAAGCCCAGATGCAATTGGATTAAATGAATTAAACTGAATTTAATACAATACTTTGAACAATGCATGGAGGTTCTGGTCTAGCACAGTATTTAAGCTGAAATCCAATTTAAAAYGCGCTGGTTTTATTAACCCAAAGCTTTCAATACCTGCTTAATTATCACAGTCACCTTGGGACCTTGTAAATACCAACTTTTAGCTTCCTCCCACACCTTTTATTTTTTGATTAGAAGGTCAAACTATAAGCTGCAGTAAATGACCTGACAGCCAGCAAAGGAAATGCGAACGTTAATAAACTTTAACCTTCAAGAGAGGAGGAGAAGGTCACAGTTGCAGAGACACTGCCAGGCCCCGCACACCACAGAACAGCCTTCGGTTCCTCATGTTTTTCAAAATTTGAATTCTTCAGCTTGAATTTTTATACATTTACACAAAATATTTACACATTTTGCTGAGACAGTCATACCTTTCTGACGGTGCCGCAGCTATTGTACGGTATGTTGAATATAACATAGTTTGGGGTGATGTTGGGTTGGCAGTATGAGTCATTCAATGTGAGATTTGAAGCTGCGTAGCCCTCAGATTGAAGAAAGGCTCTGCTCACAACTGCTTGCATATAGTCGGGCAAACAGAGAAGTGCTAACAAGGGAAGAACTCATGTTACAAGCTCATCAAAGAGAGCAAAAACATTCGTATGCTGTGACCTGAATAAGCAGTTCTTCTTTTGCAGGAACAATTGGTATTGCAAGAAATGTTCAGAATGAAAATGCCTGCTATTAATCTGCTATGTAGTGAGATACTGGCTAGTTTCAAAATAGGTCCTGACTTTCTCCTTTTTGTGACCTGGAGATCATTGATGTTACAAACTATACACAACCATGTCTAACATCACACAAAAACATCACAATTTTAAACATGAWGAAGATGCTTTTCACACTACTTTTTTTTCCTAAGATTATGGCCCACTATTAAGAACAACAAACAAAAAGTTTTTAATATTCTTAATAGACAGTGGTCTTAGTCACAGTGGGGAATAGCACTAAACTATGAGAAGCAAACAGTAAGATGGAAAATGCTTTATGGTTTAAGTTTTGCAAGTTTTCATTACACCAGCTGGCCCAGAGAGTTCTTCATGATACTCATTATCATCACCAAGAGGTTGCTTGCATGGTTGCCCTTAACCCTAACAGACATGAATGCTCGCAAATAAAATGCATGTTCAGTGTCTATAAAATTGCCAGTGTCTATAAAATTGCACAGGTAACTTCCAAAATAATTTATTAAATTGAAAAAAAAAAAAAAAAAAAAAAAAAAAAGAGGGGTAAACTTAGAGTCTAGAAGTGATAGATCTTTAGTTAAACAAAATTACAGATAACAGAAACAGCAAATGAGTGATTCATAAAAGCCATTCAAGATCACAATCAATGAATTAGCGGCTAATTGAGAAGCAGACTTCAACATTAGACATGCACTTACTAGTACTCTGATCTGCTGGAATGGAGTAGTAGTCAGCCTGAAAGCCTCTGTATGTGTATTGAGAGTTACTGTGAAAGTAGACTGTCATCAGGTTTGAGGAAGACGTGTATGTGCGATGAGACTCAGAACATATTTTCCCAAGGAGAGGAGAGGTACGGAGTGGCCCATCATAGATTTCCACATAGTCAGACAGGCATCTGCCACCTTGCATCCTGGTGAGCAGATACAAACATTTACTGACATAATTCTTTTTTCTTTTTAATAAACAAACTCAGATTAACTGATTACAATAACAACAAAAGAATATTATACTGAGATGACTATCAAATCCTTGGAACAGGAAGTACAACCTGCAATTTCTGTGTTAATGCATGGCATCCACATTGTTAAGACTGATTAAACAAAAATGAATTAAGTTGTCATCCTAGGTGTACTGCAACTTTTSAATAACATCCTTGAAATCCAGAAGTTAACAACCTAGTAAGTCCAATATGCTGATCTTGTAGTTTTCTTAATAACTAATTTTTTACTTACTGAATATCCCTAAAAGTGAGCGTGACACGAAAATTGCTTGTTACTTGTATTTCCCAAACACAGTCAGCTTTGTTTGGATAATTTTCAGGATAAAAGGGGCTCTGTAAAGTGCCAGATGAATATGAAAGCAAACCACCGCAAGTATAATATGCTGCAGAGAAAAATGTAAGAAGAGGAATACATACATATCATTTAAGGTGACTTTTGGAATGCATCTAAGTAGAATCTGTAGTCTCAAAATTAGAGGCAATAGCTTCTGTCTTTAATGGTCTTTTTGTTAGATGGTCTTTCTTTTCATGTCTTTCATTAAAAGTCATTCATTTTCTTAATTTCATCACTTGCAATCAAATGTGAATAATCTCTATTATAATTATTATAAAGACCAAAGAGAAGAAAAACAGTCAACATTTTTTTTTCATATTACAGAGAACTGACAAATATCCCATACTTAAATGTGAAGGTATTATACCATAGTCAAAAAATTAGACAAAATTTATATGAGCTTGCAACCTAATGGAATACCAGGGGAATCAAGTTTGTGGGCTTCAACTAACAGTTTAGCACTAAAATCAACATGAATTTCCAGGATACTTTTCAGTACAAGGACGAGGTATTGACAGAAATATCTGCAAACAGACAATGACACCCGAATTATATTCCAAATTGAAAGTAAAGAATTAAAATCACGACAAAAGAGAGTATGAAAGAGCAAAGAAAGATAWGGATAAGGACTCTAAGGAAAAAAAAATCCCACTAACTGTAGCAAAAAGAAAAGATAAAGGGTCTGAACAGCAAGGCAGACATGATGATTTACAGGAATGACAAGTTTACATTGGCCATAAATAATTTTGTAACATACATCCAGTATATATATGCATACATACACACAAATATCCATGAAGATACAATGAACCTATGCTATATATGTGATAAATATATATTTACATATATTTTAATATAAAGGATAAGAAGCTATTGACATGRAAAGGCCTATGGAGAAGACAAGATTTTCAAATTTTAAGTTCAACTTCTAGCAAACACAACAAAAACTTTCTCTCACTAATAGACCAAAACATAATTATGTGAACAAATAAAAAATTGAAAAAAAATGGTATCCTAAAATGATATGTGTGAATGTACAGTTGAGATAGGAATTAGTCATACTTACAAAGTAGTGCATGATAATACTTACTTATAAGTAATTGTGAAATTACTTCTTAAAAGCCCAAAAGTAAGTGGTTATACTGGGTACAAACTCATCTGACTTTGGGGTAAAAATCAGAGACAACAGTGGGGTAACAAGTAGAGACAACAGTATAGTTATAATAGATGAAGAGGAATATGTGTGAAAAGGTCTGAAGAGGTTTGCATTTTTGTCCTGCTAAGTAATAAAGGAGTGCTCTGGTATTATTCACAGATGGGAGACGAGTCCCAGTCATCTTGAAAGATGAACTTGACAAAGCCAAAGAAAGCACACAGGCCAGAATGATCCTCAGTACTACAGACAACACAAATCAGTCTTACCATCAGCAGTATCAGTCGTTGTTGTCACTCCTAKAGAAAAATAAACACACACAATGAAATTATTTTTGTAAAGCATGAACACACTAAAAAAAAAAAAAAAAAAAAAGAGATCTGCAAGACAAGATTGAGGCCTGTCTAGTCTGCCACCCAGAAAAGAATTATGAGGGGAAAGAAAACTGCAATTCTCAAGAAGATGAAGCTGCAGAGAAAGCAGAGTCAGTGCCTTTTCACCCCAAGGAAGAAGGTCAAMGCATGGCTACTGACAGAGGGAAGCAACATGGCAACTTGACCTCCTTCTTCCTGCACACGCCCAGGCCAAATGGCACCCTTTTTGGTGCCATTGATAGACAGTAAGTTTGTCTTGGTTCCCACTTGACTTACTGAGACCTGACTTGAGGCCAGTTCAGCCCACCACCCAGACAAGAATTATGAGGAAAGCAATATGTATTTCTTAAGAGTACGAGGCTGCAGAGAACGAGGTATCCAGCACTTCCTCAAGTTGAGCACCCCTAGATTACTGAAGAGACTGCCCTAACATCTGGGTAAATAATCTTTTTTTTTTTTTTTCTAGTAAATGCCAGTGAATTTCTGCCAACACAAGTGCAATGGAAGAAAGTGAAGCAAGTGACTAAAAAGCAGCCAAGAGATCCAGCTATGTGCAGGATAAAGAATCCCTCAAAACAAGAACTTGACAAACTCACAGGGTAATAAAATCCTCTAATTCAAGCATCTCTCATTAGCAAAGTGTCAAACAACTGCCCAGGACAGCTGCCTTTTCATCACTCTAGACTGCTCCAGATGTCATCAGCAGGAAGACTGTCACGTTCCAAGGAAAACRGGGAGGCAACAGGCACATAAGAGGGGCCCTCCCCAAAATAGTGCCTCTCCCACCATCAACACACATCTCACCAAAAGTCTTTTGAGAACAACCTGAGCACAGCATGAAGGAGCTGTCATTCTCTCCACAAAATATCCCTCTTGAGCACTTTCCCGCTCCATCCTCTGCTACACCTCAAAGCCTGTCAGAAAGGCCAATGGTATGACAAAAGGGGTCACCTCCATCCTCAGAAGGAAGGGGAGACAATTGGCACATAAGAAGAACACTTTCCCCAAAATACTGTCCTTTGAAGCATCAGCACTCACCTCAGCACAAGTCTTTAGAAAATACCTGGAGTTTGGCAAGCGYCCCCCAAAAAGAGTCTCTCCCAAGAATGTTCCTGCGCTTCTCCTTCATGCACCCCTGCACCTCAGAGCCATTCTGGCAATCTCCCCACCCCATTTCTGCATTTGCCTCCTGGCAAAAACTAGAAAACCCCTCTGGTCTCACCTGGAGTGGTGATGTAGTTGGGAACTGAATAGTAGGAGGCCTGAAAGCCTCTGCGCGTGACACTGCTGTCACTGCGAAACAGGACGGTCAGCTCATTTCCAGATGACACAAACACGCGGTGGTTGTTACTGCAAACTTTCCCTAGGAGAGGGGCCCCGTACAGCCTGCCGTCGTACACCTCGATGGCGTCGTACTGGCAGGTGGTGCCTTCCAGCCTGCGGAGCGGAAACAACATTCCTCAGCTCTCGGGCTCGCCTGTTTCCAGGGSGCCTGAGAGCAGGAGAGGAGCCCTTGGAGCAGGCACAGGCTCCABGCAGAGACGGCCAAGCACCAGGGCACRCAGGTGCYGGGCTGGCACCMCAGGCCCMGGCCTCACTTACTCTACATCCACAAAGGTCAGGTGCACTCTGTAGTTCGCCTCCTGCAGCTGGATTCTCCACACGCAGTTTGCGTTGTTGGGGTAGGTGTTGGGATAGTTGGGGCTTTCAAAGGAGCCAAACGAAGCCGAGAGGAAGCCACCACAGGAGGAAGCACCTACAGAGCGCAGCAAAAGTGAGAGGTGGCAGAGACAGCCTGAAMCCAACCCAGCACAGCTCCYTGGAGGAGAGCAGGAGTCCCGCAAAGAGSCRTGGACATGCTCCCTCACAAAAAGGCCCTCCTGGGTGWGTGCCKGCTCCCCGGAGGTTGCTCCTCAGGGCCTGTCCCGGCATCTCAACATCCCAGAGCTCATGTACCTGGCTCTTCTACGTGGTAATGCAGGGGAAGAGGAGCCTCCTCCCTAAGAGGAATTCCCTAGTGGGAGTCACARCYTCCCTGGAGGAGCTCCAGGGTCACTCAACACCTAARATCGCCYTGGCAACCTGCTTCAACAGAGCAACATTGAACAACACTCAACCCTGCTGCATGTGCTCACCAGGTACACCACGAGACACCACAGCAGAGGCTGCCTCCTAATCCCTCCCCACCAGGAAATCACTGCCCAAGCCTTCAATCAGGTTTTAATGACATTTACAAAGCCCTAGAGAGCCCGTCTTACCGGTACTGGTATCAGTCATCATTGTTGGTGAAGGTGTACTTGTCCAATCTAGAGAAAAATATTCACACCTGGTGAAATTACACTTTTAAAACATAGGCACACCCCAGACACAGAGGGAAGAGATCCCTAAGACCCGATGAAGGCCACTCTAGTGCATCACCCAGGCAAGAATTAGCATGACAGGAAGAGCAAGTGATTCTTAGCAGAAGGAGGAGGCTGAGGCTAAAGAGAAAGATGAGTCTAGCACTTGAGCACTTGCTCAACGAGAACACCAYCCTGTTCTGGCASACACTGCTCCAATGCCCAAGWAAATCAGGAAATTTATWCCCTAAGGGATTTTATTTTTTTATATTTACCTGTTGGTGGAGGCGCTGTCATTCCTGAATCTGGAACGAAAGAAGCACRGACCAGTAGGCACTCGAGCCTCCCGATTCACACTGCGGCATGCTGCTGCCCACCCCACCATACTGCACCTCGGACCACAAGTTCAGGAAGGGCTGGACAGACCAAAGTGCTCTCTGCTTTGTGGCACCTGCGCTCCCTGTGAGTCTCCTTGAGAGGCACCAGTGATCCCACGCAGGGCAGTCTGTGCAGGGCCTGACCTACTTWTCTGACTCTACTCCACATGTGAGGAGGCCCCTGGGCCCTTCTCTCACAAGGAGACACACAAGAACTGCTTCTATGCTGCTCACTCCTGCAGCACAAGACCCTTGCTTCAGGCACACAGACCCAGGGCAAGCTGCCACCATTCAAGCAGGAAACAAGGGATTGCAAAGCTGTGTCTAGAGGAACATCAGCTTTATTCCCAAGAGACACCACCAGGAGGTAAAAGCCTACCTGAGCATATGACAGAAGCATCTTGCACAGAACACGAATAGGTGCGCTCATAGGGACAAGTCCACAAATASTCCTCAGTGCCCTGGCAATCCACTGCGGTCATCAAGTATGAGGACCAGCCATTGGAAGGGAAGTAGCCCGTCACACCAAGTGGCTGGCCGCAGCCCAGCTGCCTGCACACCACCTGAGCATCTCGCATGTCCCACCGGTAACCGCACACTTTCAGCCAGCCTCCAAAATAGTAGATTTCTACGTTGCCAGCACAGTGGTTGGGCCCATCTGTCAGTCGCAGGAAGAACTCTGGGAAAGAGCGAAGACACTTTGTTAGGCAAAGCAGGGCCTGCTTGCACACGGTCACATTTGCTTCCTGTTGTGCAAGAAATCAGAGAGGCCAGAGAGGGCCAGGAGTTCACTAGAGAACAGTAGGGTGGCCTGCACCTCAGAAGACCCACAGGCATCAAGATTCTGCTGGCAAGGGGCCTTCGCTCTCAGCCATGGGCCCCCTGCTCTGCTGTAGAGACACAGCAGGCCGAGGGCTCTCACATTGTGCCCAGGCATGACAGCCTCCAACATCCCTGCGGAAAAAGGCTCCAGAACAACTTCAGCTGCCTGGGGCTCTGGAGCGGATGCACAGAGATGTGGAGGCAGCAGCTCACGCTCATGTCAAGGTGCACGGGGGAGGATGCCCAGCAGACAGACTCACCATCAGCAATGATCCCATCTGTGGGGAAACAAAAACACACACTCACACCCACGAAACAACYGCAGCAGCTCAACCACCTGGGAGCTTGACATTACGAAGCTCTCGCACATGCCCCTGCTCCCAACAGAAAGCTGACATCATTGCTATACTTAGTGGGCTCCTTCCGAGCCATCTTGACCCAAGCAGAGAGGCAGGAAGGGTTTCTGGGCAAGGCAGAACCCAGCAATCCTTTCCCAAGCTCTCTCCTACTCTCCAAGCCCACTGACCAAAAGGCATCCCCAATGGGTGAGAAGCAGCTCGTTTGCCAAAACCAATCACCAAGCAGAATACATCAAAAATGTCAAAGACTTCATGAAGATTCAGGTGTTCCTGTGCTCCTCAGAAAGAGCCACAAGTAAGCTTCTTTTATGAGAAGCTCTCCATAAGCCCACTGGAGGAGCTGCTCCACAACACACAATTCATATTCTCAATAGCCTCATGTCAATACTTCTCAAAAGGAGTATTCCATACGATTGATTTCCGCACAGCAGGCAGAGTGGCCACAGGATTATATTAAGCTTTATGCCACCTATCCAAAGAAAGAGATAATAAGTCGGACTCACGGGTAGTGGGTGCAGTAGTTCTTGGGGGAGGCGAGGAGGTTGTTTCTGCMAGGGGAAAAGAAGAAAGAAGAGAAAAAAGAGATATTAGTGACCGAGGGTAAGACGGACAAGCCAGCCAAAATAATCTGAAAGGTCCACACGTGACTCCCCCAGCCCCGAAGCTGGCAATGTG
>NW_020455916.1:13501-36649 GCF_003342845.1 Nothoprocta perdicaria | reverse complement strand
CAGCAGTGCTGACTACGCCTGTGACTACACCCCTCTCTCCCACTACTGTCAGGTCTACCATCATTACCTCTAGTCCTACCACCACTCCCGTAACCACCCCAACTGCCTCATTACCAGGTAATTCTCCTTTTCCAATATTTCCCATCCCTGTCTCTGATTCCTAACCTCCATTCCTGCCTGAAATGATCCCGTCAGGCTTTTGGCAGCCTTGGGGACGGTCTCTGGGTCTCCTTTTTGGTCCTGTGGTGGCCCTGACGCCCTGGATCCTCTTCCAGGGACCTGCTTGAATGGGGGCACCTGGGATGGCCACAAGTGCATCTGCACTAGCGGGTTCTACGGCAACATGTGTGAGTTCCCCATCTGCCAGAATGGTGGCACCTGGGACCATGGAGTTTGCTTCTGCCTCCCCAACTTCCAGGGCAACGAGTGCCAGTTGGTCAAGGAGAACATTGAGATCAATGATGGTAGGAATCCACCTTGGCGTTGCGGTCACCGTGGATGGGTGGAGCTCGGAATGGGACATGGGGTGTTGGGGAGGGACTAAAGCTGGCCTGGGAGTAGGGGCCACCATGGAGGGATCAACTGGGCTGAGATCAGGGTGATTATAGGGTGGGTTTCCAGTGCCAAGGTGGCCATGGAGCGAATGACGAGGGAATGACATTGGGGAGTGTTGTGAAGGGACTGAGCGGGACCAGGGCCACCATGGAAGGACTGAGGTGGCCTCCCTGGTGAAGGGACAGGGGACACCAGGGGTGGGATGAGTCCTACTGGGGGACCGTGAACCAGTGCTCACAGGTCTTCTTCTCGCCCGGGGAAGCGGTGGTCAACGCAACAGTGGAAATGAAGGCGGAGGTCGTCAACAGGAATTTCACAAGTGACCTCAGCAATAAATCGTCCACTGATTTCCTGAACTTTGAGAAGGAATTCAAGGAGCAGGTCAGCAATACCCCCATGGCCGGGGACACCCCACACCAGGACGGCCCCCACCAAGGGGGCATTAAGGGCGAGACAGGTCCCCATGGTCCCTCTTTGCCTTTCCAGATGGCCCGGCTTTACAGGAATATACCGAGTTACCAAGGGGTGATAATCCACAGCCTGAGGTGAGTGGGGGCACTAGGGGCCAGGTGGCATCTCCCAACGTGTCCCCAACCTCTCCTTGACCTCCAGCGAGGTGATTTGGGGTGTAAGACACCTTTGGGGGTGATTTGGGGTGATGTTTTCCAAGGATGGGGTATCCCCACAGCTTTGAGGGCCGTATCTGATGTCCACATCATCCCTCCATGCTGGGGAACCCAAACTGACCCCGGCCTCAAGCTGGGGTCCTCCCAGGGGCCTCTCTCTCCTCACCCCTTTGGTCCACCATGGGATCACACTCCATGGTGACCACAGGCTGCACGAGTGTCCCTTGGGGGTGGATATGTCCTCCAGCAGGACCTGTTGCAGTCTGGGGTTGTTGTGGGGTGGTGTCCCCCCAGCTCTGTGAAGCCACCAATGCTCTTTCTCCCCGCAGCGAAGGCAGCATCATCGTGAACTACACGGTCATCCTGCAGGTGCCTCTCACCAGCACCATCAACAGCACGACCGAGAGCATCTCCAAAGAGCTGGTCGCTGCTACCAACAGCTTGGACAGCTGCTGCACGACCAACGCGTCGTGTGAGTGACCATGGTGGCCCTTGGGGAGGGCTCCTGCCTGGCACTTGATGTCAGGGTCCTCGGGGCTCCTCCGGCCGAGCCTGGACACGTACATCAGTGGCTGCTCTCTCCGATGCAGGTGGTTTCTGTTTCAACGCCGCTTTCACCAACGTCACCAGCTACAGCGCGGAGAGCGTTGAGGGTGAGTCCTCTCATGCGTGTGGGCCTTCCAACCTGGGTGAGCAGAACCCAGCAGGACTAAAGATCTCCAAGCACCACCCTCATCCTCTGCTCCTTTATGAGGGCCCCAACTCCACGTCCATGAGTCTCCAGGCCCATAACAATGTGTTCTTCATCTCCACGGCCCCCATTCCCATGGGTCCCCATGCCTATGTGTTCCTCATCTCAGTGCCCCCCATCTACATCCCTGWGGGTCCCCATGCTCAAGCTCCCCTTCCTCATCCCCACGGGTGTTGACTCCCTCAACCCCCCTTGCCTTTGCCCCCCCCAGACATGTGCGCTGACCGAGTCCCGGCCGACTTCAAGGATCACTACTCTCTCGTCCTCACAAGAGACGGTGCCATATGTGCCACCAGATGCGACCCGAGAGTCGCCAACCCCTACACCTGCACCTACGGCACATGTGTGGTGGAACGCAGCGGGCCCCAGTGCGAGTAAGCGCCCCACATTGCACAGCCGGTGCCACCCGCGTTCGCGGACTTGGTGCCTCTTGCGCGGGGACGATGATGGCTCCTCCCCAACCACCCRCTCCCCCTTTTAGATGCTCAGACGAGGCAGCGTTTTGGTACATGGACAGCACCTGCTCCTCCCGTGTCAGCAAGATAGGGGTGGCCATAGGAGTGCCYGTGGCTGTGCTGGCCATTGCCACCATCGTCTTCACCATCTTCTTCGTGAGGGCTCGGCGGGAGAACGTGGAGTACAGGCAAGTGCAGGGTGGAGAGAGCGTAGGAAGGGGCCCGGACGCCTGGGTCCCGCGGGGGCTCTGAGCCACGACCGTGTGCAGGGAGAAGCTGTCGTCCCGCTCGGAGCTCTACACTGCCGAGGACGAGAACTGGAGCAGYGCCCAGGGTTTCGCCGCCAGCAACCAAGGGGCCAGTTGGGAAGGTAGGGCACGGCGAGTGCCAAGGCCAAGGGGTTGGTGAAGGGGGCTGGTGAAGCGGGGGGGCTACAACAGCCTTTTGCCCCATCTTGGGAGCCGGTGGCTTCCAACAAACCCATCTGGGCACGTGTACCACCCTCACCCCCGCTCTCCTCCCGTCTCAGGCTCCGAAACCCCCAACATCTACATCAGCCTGGAGAACGTGGACACCTTGCAGAGGGTGAGTCTGGCAGCTCCAGGACCTCTGGAGACCCTGGGGGCACCGCCGGCCTCACAGCCTCCTCTTCCTCCCCAGATTCACATCCAGAAGCCCTCCAGAGTCCTCCCCTGAGCCGAGGCCGGCAAGTGAGGGGAGTCGCTCAGGGACGGGGTGGCAGTGCTGGCACCGAGCACCCCGCATCTCCCCTCCGACAGCCCCGGAGGAAAAGAAACAGGGAAAAAAATAAGCTAGTTCCTCATTCCTTGAGCTACTCAGCACTGCCGGGACGTGAGGACGGCGCTGCACGCGCGTGACGCCGCYGCACCCTTTGCACCCATGTTTATAGGCCCTTGGCTTCCCGCCACCCGTTGCTCTTTCACCATGGGACCTTTTATAGACTAATAAAACCTGCTAATTCTAGTGCCGGCCGCGTCATTTCCTCATACCGATTTAGCCCGGGGCGGGTTGGATGTTTTCCCAGCTTATGATCCTTGTGGTGAGAAAGGGCGTCGCCTCCCTTGGGTGCAATGCCCMGGAGCGCGGTTCCCTCCGCTTCCCGCAGAACTGGTTTTTCTGAACGCGTGGACCCTGGCCAGGWTGGTCCCGCGTCCCCTCCCTGGAGGGACAGACCCTTGGAACGCATCACGCAGCAACCACACGGCAAAGGGGACGCCCACGGCACCCGCTTTCGCGCCCGCGCCGCCCGTCATGCCCTGGTGGAGCTGGGATGTGGAGCGGAGCGTCCCTGGATCATTTTACTGCCCGGGAAAAGCAATTGAGCTTTCCATGCACCGGGCTATGGATGGTGCAAGTCTGAGATGTGACCTGTGCATCCGACCGTCCCCATCCCACTGGGCTCCATCCTCATCCTCCCGCACAACCGCAGCTCTTCCCTGGSACAAGGGTGYATTTARCCCTCCCCAAACTCAACCTCTTCCCAATATCCTTGGGAAGAGACGCTACCCCTTGGGGGTAGACGGGAAATTTGAGGAGAAAACGCTTCCCAATATCCCTGTTTTCTCCTCAATTTCCCACAGCTCTTCCCAGTTGAGCTTCCAAGCTCAACCTCTTCTCTGTATCCTTGGAAAGAGACGCTACCCCTTGGGGGTAGATGGGAAATTTGAGGAGAAAACACTTCCCACTATCCTTGGGATATTCCCTATCCTTGGGAAGGATGTTGGGAAGTGTTTTGTCCTCAAAAGTCCCACAGCTCTTCCCTGGCACAAGGGTGCATTTAGCCCTCCCCAAACTCAACCTCTTCCAAGTATCCTTTGGAAGAGACCCAACCTCTTCGGGGTAGAAGGGAAATTCGAGGAGAAAACGCTTCCCAATATCCTTGTTTTCTCCTCAAATTTCCTGCAGCTCTTCCCCGGGACAACGGTGCATTTAACCCTCCCCAAACTCAACCTCTTCTCAATATCCTTGGAAGATATTCCTTGGGAGGGACATTGGGAAGGATATCCTTGGGAAGGATACTGGGAAGTGTTTTCTTCCCAAATTTCCCATCTACCCCAAACCAGGCAAAGAGGAAGAGGAAGGAGGGGACAAAGAAGGACCRTTCCTTGCTGCAGGAGGGGATTTACAAGGGGGASGGCTCCGCGCTGGCCGATGTCTCCRTCCCRACACCTTTCTACGCTGAAATTAGAATCATTTCCACCTTGTCCGGGTGTAAAAAGCAGCGGGTGGCCTCCCTGTGACCCGCGGGAGAAGGTGACACGCAAAGGACACCGGTTGGCAGCAGGTTCCTCATTCCTGGAGGGAGCAACGTCCAAACGCTTGGGAAAACAACCCCGAAAGGGGAGGTTCCTGCAGACTCGTCCCTCCCTTGCGGCGGGATTGGGTGTATCTTTGGCTGCGGCGAGGGGGAAAAGGGGATGGGGGAAAGGATGGAGAATTTGGTGGGTGACAAAGGAGGGTCCCCAGCACCCATGGGAACAGGAGAAGCTCTTCCTGGAGGGAAAAGGGGTTGGCTGTGTCCCATGGGGAATGCTCATGTCCCYGTGTCCCGTGAGAGCCTGTCGCATCCCAGAGGTCCCCTGCTTGTTCCCGGTGGGTTCTCCCATGGGGAATGTTCATGTCCCCATGTCTCACCAGAGCTGGTGGCACCCAGGGACCCGTTTGCTGCCGACACGTGGTGGGGTTTGGCTCCACCTCCTGGTATGGGATGCGGCACTGGATCCAAAGCAACCAACCAACTCCTCCCAAAAAAAGTGGGGTGGAAGAAGAGGCACCAGATGAACAATGTGCAGGCCAAATTCTGCACCACGTCTTCCAATCGCTTCTGTTCCTCTATGGAATGAGGGCATTTGCCCAAATTGAACGCCAAAATTGGCATTCTAGGAGGGGGGTTCTCTATCCCCGGTGCTCCCTGCAGTCCCYGGGCCCTGCTCTGTGCCCTGCTGTCACCTGCCTGCGGGTGACAAGCGAAGATGTCTGTCAGTGGTGCTGTGGGTGACAGGCGGAGCTGGGGAGCCCAAGGTTTCCTCTTGGCCCAGCCCCTCTTTTCTTTCTGGCCTGGGAATGCCAACAGAAGCTGGGTCAAGATCCTGGACGCAGGGTCGACACCCCAGAAATGCCGACAAAGTCAGGGTCACAAGCATGGAAAACGGCATTGGAATGGTGACCCTGGAAGTGGGGAAAACACCCCAAAATATCAACAAAAATGGGGTCATAGCCCTCCAAACTGCCCCACRAAGAGGCCTGGGGCTCTCCCACAGAGCCCGGGCTGATCCTTGCTCTGGTGTCACTGGACAGCAGTGCCCGTGAGGGGAAACGTCCAACCCCGAGGTCCCTCCGTGGGTCACAGCCGTGTGACGACGCTCTCCGGCCTCTGGATATGGATCTGCCGCAAGGAGGGAAGCGGAGAGGGAGGCCGTGAGCGGGAACGGGGACAGCTCCACCACTCCCGCATCTTCAGGGTGGGAAGGGAGCGCAGACTCACCGGTGTCGATGTATCCACRGACTCCTGGTCAACTCGGGTGTCCTCTGGGACGGCGCCTGCGGGGAGGAGGTTGGAACAGGCCTCAGGGGAGATGTTCGGAGCGGGATGAACCAGCTCCCACCAGCCCTGCGGGGACCCTCCGCACCTTTGTTCAGGAAAAAGAAGCTCCCTGRTGGGCTCCAGTCCTCGCACGAGTCCTCGTACCACTTCCTCGTTGCCGTCAAGGCGCTCATGCTGCCGGAGACAGATAAGATACATATGGAGTCACCCACAGAGGGTCCTTCCCCTCCCCAGACCCACCAGCTCCTCCTCTACCTCCTTCCCTAACGGACCCGAGACCTGCCCTATGAGTGGACGAGCTGAGGAGACCCTCCTGGAGCTCCTCCTCTACCTCCTCTACCTCCTTCSCTAACGGACCCGAGATCTGCCCTATGAGTGGACAAGCTGAGGAGACCCTCCTGGAGCTCCTCCTCTACCTCCTTCCCTAACGGACCCAAGACCTGCCCTATGAGTGGACGAGCTGAGGAGACTCTCCTGGAGCTCCTCCTCTACCTCCTTCCCTAATGGACCGGGACCTGCCCTATGAGTGGACAAGCTGAGGAGACCCTCCTGGAGCATCTCTGGGGTTTGGTCTAGGTCAAGGACCACCTTGTGCCGTGTGAAGAGGTTTCCTCCGTGATAACGTCCCTCGTCCCTCCCCAGTAACGTCCCTTGTCCCCAGAGAGGGAGCGCATTCACCCAAGCCATCCGAGCCAACCATTGCCCCTCGTTTTACGGCCCGTCTCACCTGTCAAATGACTTTGTTCTCCGGGCTCTGTAGAGGAGGCCAGCGAGGACAATGATGACCACGATCAGAACTGCTACGGCCAAGCCCAGCCCCACGGCGATCTTGCTGGTCCGGGTTTTGCAGCGGGTGCCCTGGTACCAGTAGATATTGGTCTCGTGGCAGCTGTGGGGAGGAATGGTGGAGATGAGCGCAAGGCCAGGAGCTCCACGAGCAGAGACCTCCCCCAGGTCCCATTTTTGGCTGCTTCTGCAAACGGAAGTCCCTTTTGGACTAAGATCCTGTTTCTATGATCCCTGCTCCAAATCCCTGGAGCTTTGGCCTGTTCCCACCCTGGGAGCTGAAGGGAGCAGAACACGTGAAGGTCAGAGGTGGTCATGGAGGTGGCACCRCAGTGGCAGCACCAAGCCATGGTCAGAAGTAGGTTGGGCAGAGGCGATGGATTTATGGCACCCCTTACAAGCACTGCGGGCCGCTGCGGGTGAGGTGGCACTGCCCGTAGTTGCAGTCGATGGTGCTCAGGGTGTTGGCCGTGCAGTTGGACATGCACAACAGCCCCGAGCTTGTCAGGTTGGGGAAGTAGAAGTCCTGGTAGCCCTCGGGGGTGATCTGCTGGCAGTAGGCTGGAGAGGAGAGAAGAGGGTAGTGAGATGGTGGTTACCCCGAACCCTCAAATGATGGTCACCCTGAGCCGTGACCCTCTGTGAGGACTCCCCATCCACTTACTCTCCACGTCGAAGGAAAGCGATCCRGGGTCAACCACGTTAACGGAGGAGTTGAAGCAGAGCTCGTCTGGAAAAGCAGAGGAGAAGCTGCCCCACATGGCGCCAAGCTCCTGCTGCCCTGGGGCTTCAAGGAGTCCCCGGGGCAGCAATGGGGGTTTTGGCTTCACGGCTACGTGTCACAACGTGTGTCCCATCTCCTCCCAAGCCCTCGCCGGGACGCTCACCCGTGCCCTCCGTGCAGTTCTGCTGGGCCGCTGCCGCCCGTATCTCTTCCCGCAGGACCAGGGAGAGGTTGCGGAGCTCGTCCTGCACTTGGGAGGTCACCGGCAGGGAGATGATCACTTTGTGATCTACCACGATGCTGCCAGGTCTGGAGGGACACAGAAGCCACCCTTCAGCCTGGACAACAGAGGACTTGCCCTCTGGATGAATCGGGAAAGCCACCGGCTGGGGCTGCAGGACAAGTGAGTCCTACTGTGACTTCTCCTTCCCCCAGGGGAAAACTTCAACCCCTCCAGGAGCCCTTTAGCTGCCTCCACTGCAGCAACCCAACACTTTCCTCCCATACCTCGTTCCCCAGCACTCACGTTAAACGTAGGATCTCGATGCCCCGGTATCCAGCAATGTTCTTGTAAACATTGTCCATCTGGAAGAGAAAAGGGCTCCATGCTCAGTGTCACAACCTCCATCCATCCATCCATCCATCCATCCATCCATCCATCCATCCCCTGGCTTTGCTTCACCATCATGAGAGGTTCTTCCTCCCCATCTTTGCCCGCTCCCCTCAAAACACACCAATATCTCCAGCAAGGAGCAGCCGGAGATGTTCCCAGTGGATGGAAGCAGGAAACACCTCCAGGATGCGGTTGAGGTGACAACCAGCAACACTAGATGCTTTCTGCTAGGGCATGTAGAAGGAAAACACAGGCACTTGGAGCATCCCGCTCCCTTCTCCAGGCAGGGCCATCCCTTCTCCCACGTCCCACCTGCTTGGTGAACTTCTGCACAAAGGCACGATACGCCGAAGAGCTGTTGTCCTTGAGGTCACTGGTGAACTCCTGGTTGGTGACCCGCACCTCCAGCTGTACRGTCCCATTTGCCTCTTTGGGGACACATAGAGAAGAAGGACAAGTCCAGACCAGAGAGCAGGGGATAAACAACCTCCCTGCAGGAGCTGCACAGGTTTCACCCCTCAACACCCACAATTTTAGACTTGCTGCACAGGAGCAAGAGAGGAACRTCCTCCAGCGCTTACCAACCAAACTGGAGCTCATCCAGGAGCCCATCTGGTGTCCTAGGTAAGACAGTCCCGCTACAGCTCAGTTCTTCATGCCCAAGATGAATATCCTCAAGACAACATAGACCACTTGGCTCAAACTCCTTAGGACCCAAAGCCCACTACAAGGCTTAAATGTCCTGATGGGCCTCACCTGGGACCTCTGTTCATTGGCCTGACAGCTGCACTTAAGCTCAGCTCATTGCATCTAGGGTTCTTCTTGTTGAATCTCTCTTTGTTCGCTTAAGCTCAGCTCATTGCATCTGCAGCTCCTCTGTGTTGAACCTCTCCCTGTAGTTGGTCCTGTCTCCTGGATATAAGGTGGACTTCTGTTGCTCCCTTATCTCCTGCTTAGAATCTCTGCATAGGTTCTGATTCATGGTCTTGCCCAATTTGCAAMGGTTGGCAGACCATCTTAAGACCAGTCCTGTTCTTCCAACCCTTTTAGGTGTCCTAGGACTGCGCCCTGGCTGGGAAAGGCTTTGCCTGGACCATGGTCACCCTCAGCTTGTCCTCCTTCATAAAGCAACCCCTTGCTGACAGATGGCTGACCTGGTAGGACCACGCCAGAGAAGACCTCTTACCGATTTTAGCGTCAAAGGTGTCCTCAGCAAATTCACACCGGTCACCCGTGACACCCGAGGGACACTGACACTGGCCGTTGACCCAGACAAATCCGTCCTCGCAAAGACCTGAGGTAAAGCAAGGCAAGAGAGTGAGAAGACAACTCCTTCTGCGACAGCTGGAACAAATCATGGTTGGGTAGATACCCGGCTTGGTGGTAGCTTGGGTACTGATGGTCCTCGTAGTGCTGGTGGTAGGGCTAGCTGTGGTGCTGCGTGTGGGTGTGTAAGTAACAGCAGGAGGTGCCGATGTGTTTCTGGTGGTGACCAAGGTGCCCACGGAGCTGGAGGAGGCAGTGGGAGGTGCAGAGGTGTGCATGGGAGCGTCACCTGAGGTGACAGAGTTGAGTGTGCTGGCTGYGTTGGGGTTGGTGGTGGTGGCCGAGCTGTTGGTGAAGACCGTGGAAGTTGCCGAGGTGTCTGAAGCGGTGGAGAAGGTGTTGGTGGTGCTGTCAGATGTTGTTGTGCTCTCCATACTCGGTGCAGAAGCTGAGATGGTGGTGGTGGAGCGTGAGGTGGGTGTGAGGGGCAAGACGCTGGCCGAGACGGTGGTGGTGGTTTCTCCATAGGAGGTGTTGGAGGTTGCTGTGCTCCCCAAGGCACCAGTGGAAGCTGCTGTGGTTTTGGTGGTCACGGTGTCCTGCATGGTTGTGGTGTCTGTGGGAGGGCGGCTGTTGATGCCTGGGGTGGTGGTGGAGGCAGATGCGGTGCTGGGAAGTGGAGAGGTTTCTGCGGTGCTTTGCCATGTGCTGCTGGTGGTGTGCGAGGTGTGAGCGGAGGATGAGGAGGTGTCCGTGGTGGAGGTGAAAGTGTCTGTGGAGGTGGTGGTCCTCACGGTCGTTCCCCCGGTGGCTGTGAGGGTGTTGGAGGAGTCTGATGAGGTTGGAGAGGTGYTTGTGGGGCCTAGTGAGACTTCAGCGGTGGAGGGGACATTCTCCGACGTTGTGGTGTAGGTGGTGCTGGAGGTGGCCACAGAAACCAAGCTCCCTGTAGAATCTGGTGTGGTGGTGGGCGAGTTGCCTGTGGTGGATGTGAGGGGGTTGCTGGTGGTGCCCGAGTTCATGGTGGTGGTGTGAGCAGAGGCTTGGGTTGTAGGTGCTGAGGKGTCTGCTGTGGTTGKCCATGGGCCACTGGTGGTGTCAGAGGTGTGAGTGGAGGTGGAGGAGATGGTGGTGGAGGAGGTGTAAGTGTGAGGAGAGGTGTCCATGGAGGTTGCGATGGTCCCGTCCAGGCTGCTGTCTGTGACCGAGGTGTCTGTAGAGACATTTGATTCCATGGAAGTTGCAGAGGTGTCGGTGGTGGTTGAGGAGGAGGAGGTGGGAGGTTCTGAGGTGTCTGTGGAGGAGGTCGTGGTGGCGTTAGGGGTGTCTGTGGGAGGAGAAGTGTCCATGGGGGTGGTCAGGGTTCCAAGGGTGGTTGATGCCGTGTCYGTGGCTATCTCAGTGCTTGATGTAGTCTCTGTAGAGGTGGCCACCGTAGAGTCGTCCTTGTCCATGGTGGGTGCTGAGGATCCTCYTGTGGTTGCAGAGGTGCCCAGGGTGGCAGAGGAGGCTCCCGGGGTTGCAGCAGCATTTGTAGGACTTTCCGAAGGAGCCGTGGCCGTGGTGGAGATGCTTGATAGGGTTGAAGGGGAGCTGGAGGTGGCTTGGGAGGTTTCTGTGTTGGAGCTGAAGGTGGTGGCGAGAGTTGTGGGGATGACAGTGGATGAAGCTGCGGTTCCAACGTCATCTGTAGACGGTGGTATGGAGAAGCTGGTGGTATGCAAGATGTCTGTGGTGGGTGTGAGGGGGCTGCTGTWGATGTCCATGGTGGTAGTGGAGGAGTCCAAAGCAGAGGTGGGAGKTCCTGAGGTTGCTGCGGTTCCCAAGGGCTCTGTGGAAGGTGGTGTGGTGGTTGTGGGYGTGGTGTCTGTGAGGGGGCTGCTCTGGATGTCCAAGGTGGTCATGGTGGTCTCAGCACTCGCGGTGGTGGCGCTTGTTGTAGTCACGGAGGTCTCTGTTGAATGGGGTGTGTTATTGGGGCGGGTGGTATCCAAGGTGGCCGAGGTGCCTGTGGATGTTGCAGGGGTGCCTGTGGTGGTTGTCAGGGAGGTGGTGGGAGGTTCTGAGGTGTCGATGGTTGTTTTGGAGGAGGCCGTGGAGGTGTTTGGGGTGTCTGTGGGAGGAGATGTGTCCATGGGGGTGGTCAGGGTTCCTGTGGTGGTGGATGCAGTGTCCATGGGCATCTCAGTACYTAGGGTGATGGTTGTTAAGGTGGTTGCTGTAGAGTTGTCCGTGCCCATGGTGGGTGCTGAGGGTTCTCTTGTGGCTGCAGAGGTGCCTGGTCTGGCCGAGGAGGCTCCAGGGGTTGTCGTGATGTTAGTAGGAGTCTCCCAAGTGCCCATATTGGTGGTGGTGGAGAAGGCTGATGAGGATGGAGTGGTGCTTGTGCTTCCATGGGAGATTTCTGTGGTAGTTCTGGACGTGGTAGAGAGGGTGTCCRTGGATGTGGAGGAGATGGCGGTGGAGGAGGTGTAAGTTTGAGGAGAGGTGTCCATGGAGGTTACAATGGTCCCTTCCAGGCTGCTGTCTGTGACCGAGGTGTCTGTAGAGACACGAGTGTCTGTGGAAGTTGCAGMGGTGTCGGTGGTGGTTGAGGAGGAGGAGGTGGGAGGTTCTGAGGTGTCTGTGGAGGAGGCTGTGGTGGCGGTTGGAGTGTCTGTGGCAGGAGATGTGTCCATGGGGGTGGTCAGGGTTCCTGTGGTGGTGCTTGATGCAGTGTCCGTGGGCATCTCAGTGCTTAATGTGGTGGCTGTTAATGTGATTGCTGTAGAGCTGTCCATGTCCATGGTGGTGGCTGACGTTTCTCTTGTGGCTGCTGAGGTGCCCAGGGTGCCAGAGGAAGCCCCAGGGGTTGTAGTGGCGCTCATGGGAGTTTCCCAAGTGCCCATGTTGGTTGTGGAGAAGACCGATGAGGTCAGAGTGGTGCTTGTGGTGACTTCTGAGATCTCCTTGGTGGTTCTGGACGTGGTGGAGAGGGTGGCAGAGGTGTGTGCTGTGGTTGGCCATGGGCCACTGGTGGTGTCGGAGGTGTGAGTGGAGGAGGCAGCAGTGTCTTTGGTGGAGGTGTCCGTGTTGGTGTCCGTGGTGAGGGGTGAGGATTGTTCAGGGCTTGTGGAGGTGTCCAGGGTRGCTGAGGAGATCGCAGGGGTTGCAGCGGGTTGTGTGGGAGTGTCAGGAGGGCCCTTGGTGGTGGAGAAGGTGGATGGTGTTGGAGAGACGGTTGTGGTGTCTTGGGAGACTTCGTTGGTGGAGCTGAAGGTGGTGGAGAGGGTGTTGGAGATAAGAGTGGATGAAGCCGCGGATCCCATGGCGTGTGTAGAAGATGGTGTGGTGAAGGTGGTGTCCAAGCTGTCTGTGGTGCCTGTGAGGGGGCTGCTGTGGATGCCCGAGGTGGTCATGGTGGTCTCAGCACTAGTGGTGGTGACAGTCGTTGTGGTTGTCGGATTCTCTGAGGAATGTGGTGTGTTTGTGGTGGTGGTGGCATCCGAGGTGTCTGTGTCCGTGGGAGTTGTGGAGGTGTGTGTGGTGGTTGATGAGGAGGAGGTGGGAGGTTCTGAGTTTTCTGTGGTTGTTTTGGAGGAGGCCGTGGAGGTGTTTGGGGTGTCTGTGGGAGGAGATGTGTCCATGGGGGTGGTCAGGGTTCCAAGGGTGGTTGATGCCGTGTCCGTGGCTATCTCAGTGCTTAATGTAGTCGCTGTGGAGGTGGCCACCGTAGAGTCKTCCTTGTCCATGGTGGGTGCTGAGGATCCTCCTGTGGTTGCCGAGGTGCCCAGGGTGGCAGAGGAGGCTCCCGGGGTTGCAGCACCATTTGTAGGACTTTCCGAAGGAGCCGTGGCCGTGGTGGAGATGCTTGATAGGGTTGAAGGGGAGCTGGAGGTGGCTTGGGAGGTTTCTGTGTTGGAGCTGAAGGTGGTGGCGAGAGTTGTGGGGATGACAGTGGATGAAGCTGCGGTTCCAACGTCATCTATAGACGGTGGTATGGAGAAGCTGGTGGTATGCAAGATGTCTGTGGTGGGTGTCAGGGGGCTGCTGTTGATGTCCATGGTGGCGGTGGAGAAGGAGTCCAAAGCAGAGGTGGGAGGTCCTGAGGTTGCTGCGGTTCCCAAGGCCGCTGTTGCAGCTGGTGTGGTGCTGGTGGTGTCTGCGAGGGGGCTGCTGTGGGTGTCCAGTCTGGTTGCAGTAGTCCTGTCTGGGCTGCTGTTAGTGACCAAGGTGTCTGTAGAGACGTGTGTGTCTGTGGAAGTTGCCGAGGTGTGTGTGGCCGTTGTTAAAGAGGTGGTGGGAGGTTCTGAGGTGTCTGTGGTTGTTTTGGAGGAGGTTGTGGTGCTGTGGTGTGGGGTGTCTGTGGGAGATGTGTCCATGGGGGTGGTCAGCGTCCCTATGGTGCTTGATGCGGTGTCCATGGGCATCTCAGTGCTCAGTGTGATGGCTGTGAAGGCGGTTGCTGTAGAGTCGTCCATGTCTGTGGTGGGTGAAGAGGTTTCTCCTGTGGCTGTCGAGATACCTGGAGTGGCCGAGGAGGCTCCAGATGTCGTAGGGATGTAGGAGGGAGTTTCCCAAGGACTGCTATTGGTGGTGGTGGGGAAGGCTGGTGAGGAAGGACTGGTGCTTGTGGTGGCTTGTGAGACCTCAGTGGTGGTTGTGGAAGTGTTGGGGAGCCTGGTAGTGGTGCTGTGAGATGGAGCTGCGCTTCCCATGCTCCRTGTAGAAGCTGAGCTGGTGGTGGTGGAGTGTGAGGTGTGTGTGAGGGCAGTGCTGGCCAAGGTGTTCTTGGTGGTGTCTGCAGAGGTGGGAGCTGTTGTAGGTGCTGAGGTGTCTGCTGTGGATGGCCATGTGCCACTGGGGGTGTCAGAGGTGTGAGTGGAGGAGGAGGAGCTGGGTGTGGAGGAGGTGTAAGTGTGAGGAGAGGTGTCCGTGGTGGATGCAGTGGTCCTGTCTGGGCTGCTGTTAGTGACCGAGGTGTCTGCAGAGAYGTGTGTGTCCGTGGAAGTTGCTGRGGTGTGTGTGGTGGTTGTTAAAGAGGAGGTGGGAAGTTGTGAGTCATCTGTGGTCATTTTGGAGGAGGCCATGGAGGTGTTCGGGGGGTCTGTGGGAGATGTGTCAATGGGGGTGGTCAGGGTTCCTATGGTAGTTGATGCAGAGTCCATGGGCATCTCAGTGCTCAACGTGGTAGCTCTCAAGGTGGCCACTCTAGAGGTGTCCATGTCCATGGTGGGTGCTGAGGTTTCTCTTGTGGTTGTGGAGGTGCCTAGACTTGCAGAGGAGTCCCAAGGGGTTGCAGCAGTTTCTGTGCCAGTTTGGGGTGTGCTCTCGATGGTGGAGAGGGTGGATTGTGTTGGAAAGCTCCTTGTGGTGCCTTGGGAGGTTCCTTTGGTGGAGTGGAAGGTGGTGGAAACRGTGTTGGAGTTGAGAGTGGATGAAGCTGCGGTTCCCACGTCGTCTGTAGAAGCTGGTGTGGTGAAGGTGGTGTCCAGGGTGGCTGTGGTGCCTGCGAGGGGGCTGCTGTTGATGCCCGTGGTGGTGGAGGAGTCCAAAGCAGAGGTGGGATGTTCTGAGGTTGGCGCAATTCCCAAGGCCTCTGTGGAAGCTGTGGGGGTGGTCCTTGTGCCCGTGGCRGCAGTGACGGGGCTGCTGTTGATGTCCAAGGTGGTCATGGTGGTCTCAGCACTAGGGCTGATGGTTAATGTGGGGGTTGATGAGGTCTCTGTTGAATGTGGTGGGGTTTTGGTGGTGTTCGTGTCCAAGGTTGCTGTGGTGCCTGTGTCTGGGGATGTTGCAGGGGTGTCTGTGGTGGTTGTGAAGGAGGTGGTGGRAGGTTCTGAGGTGTGTGTGGGTGTTTTGGAGGGGGWTGTGGAGCTCTTTGGTGTGTCTATGGGAGGAGATGTGTCCATGGTGGTGGTCAGGGTCACTATGGTGTTTGCGGTGTCCATGGGCATCTCAGTGCTTGATGTGATAGTTGTGAAGTTGTTTGCTGTAGAGCTGTCCATGGTGGGTGGTGAGGTTTCTCTTGTGGCTGCAGAGGTGCCCAGGGTGGCCAAGGAGGCCTCAGGGGTTGTAGTGATGTTGGAGGGAGTCTCCGAATGGCCCCTATTGGTGGTGGTGGAGAAGGTTGAAGAGGATGTAGTGGTGCTTGTGATGCCTTGGGAGATTTCTATGGTGGTCCTGGAAGTGGTGGAGAGTGTGGAACGAGTGATGATGGAAGGAGCTGCACTTCCCGTGCTCTGTGTAGAAACTGAGCTGGTGGTGGTGGAGTGTGAGGTGTGTGTGAGGGCAGTGCTGGCCAAGGTGGTGGTGGTGTCTGCAGAGGTGGTGGCGGTTGTAGGTGCTGAGGTGTCTGCTGTGGTTGGCCATGTACCACTGGTGGTGTCAGAGGTGTGAGTGGATGTGGAAGAGGTCACCATGGAGGAGGTGTCAGTGTGAGGAGAGGTGTCCATGGTGGTTGTGGTGGTCRTGCCTGGGCTGTTGTCTGTCACGGAGGTGTCTGCAGAGACGTGTGTGCCTGTGGAAGTTGCAGAGGTGTGTGTGGTTGTTGAGGAGGAGGAGGTGGGCTTTTCAGAGGTGTCTGTGGAGGAGGCCGTGGTGGTRTTTGGGGTGTCTGTGGGAGGAGATGTGTCCATGGGCCCGGTGAGGGTTCCTATGGTGCTTGATGCAGAGTCTGAGGGCATCTCAGTGCTTAATGTTGTGGCTATTAATGTGATTGCTGTAGAGCTGTCCATGTCCATGGGGGGTGCTGAGGTTTCTCTTGTAGCTGCAGAGGTGCCCAGGGTGGTCAAGTAGACTTCTGGGGTTGTGGAAATACTGGAGGGAGTCTCCCAAGGGCCTGTATTGGTGCTGGTGGTGAAGGCTGATGGGGACGGAGTGGTGCTAGTGGTGACTTGGGACATTCCTGTGGTGGTTCTGGACATGGTTGGGAGCGTGGGAGTGGTGCTGTGAGATGGAGTTGTGCTTCCCATGGTCTGTGTAGAAGCTGAGCTGGTGGTGGTGGAGTGTGAGGTGTGTGTGAGGGCAGTGCTGGCCAAGCTGGTGGAGGTGTCTGCATAGCCAGGGGTGCTTGTACGGGCTGAGGTGTCTGCTGTGGTTGGCCAYGTGTCCTGAGTGGTTTCAGAGGTGTGAGTGGAGGTGGAGGAGGTGGCTGTGGAGGAGGTGTCAGTGTGAGGAGAGGTGTCCGTGCTGGTTGTGGTGGTCATGCTTGGGCTGTTTTCTGTGACCGAGGTTTCTGTAGAGACATGTGTGCCTGTGGAAGTTGCAGAGGTGTCGGTGGTGGTTGGTGAAGGGGAGATAAGAGATTCTGAGGTGTCCACGTTTGTTTTGGAGGAGGCCATGGCGGTGTTTTGAGTGTCTGTGGGAGGAGATGTGTCCATGGAAGTGATCAAGGTTCTTGCTGTGGATGATGAAGAATCTGTGTGGCTCTTAGTGCTTAAAGMGGTGGCTGTGAAGGTGGTTGCTGTAGAGTTGTCCATGTCCATGGTGGTGGCTGAGGCTTTTCTTGTGGCTGCAGAAGTGCCCAGGGAGGCAGAGGAGGTCCCAGAGGCTGCATCGGTGCTCGTTGGAGTTTCCCAAGTGCCCATGTTGGTTGTGGAGAAGGTTGATGAGGTTGGCGTGTTGCTTATGGTGGCCTGTGAGATCTCATTGGTGGTTCTGGAAGTGGTGGAGAGGGTGGYGGAGGTGTCTGCTGTGGTTGGCCATGCGCTACTGGTGGTGTCAGAGGTGTGAGTGGATGTGGAGGAGATGGTGGTGGAGGAGAAGTAAGTGTGAGGAGAGGTGTCCATGGTGGTTGTGGTGGTCATGCTTGGGCTGTTGTTTGTGACCAAGGTGTCTGTAGAGACATGTGTGCCTGTGGAAGTTGCAGAGGTGTCTGTAGTGGTTGAGGAGGAGGAGGTGGGAGGTTCTGAGGTGTCTGTGGAGGAGGCTGTGGAGGTGTTTGGGGTGTCTGTGGGAGGAGATGTGTCCATGGGGGTGGTCAGGGTTCCTACAGTGCTTGATGCGTAATTGGTTGGCACCTCAGTCCTTGCTGTGGTGGCTGTGAAGATGGTTGCTGTAGAGTTGTCCATGTCCATGGTGGATGCTGAGGTTTCTCTTGTGGTTTTGGAGGTGCTTAGACTGGCTGAGGAGGCTCCAGGTGTTGGTACGATGTTTGTAAGAGTCTGCCAAGTGCCCTTGTTGGTGGAGGAGAAGGTTGATGAGGATGGAGAGGTGCTTGTGGTGCCTTGGAAGGTCTCGTTGGTGGTCTCGGAAATGGTGGAAAGGGTGTTGGAGGGGCCGTGAGATGGAGCTGAGCTCCCCATGCTCTGTATTGAAGTTGAAATGATGATGGTGGAATGGGAGGTGTGTGTGAGGGCAGTGCTGGCCAAGGTGGTGGTGGTGTCTGCATATGTGGGGGCAGTTGTAGGTGCTAGAGGGCTGCTGATGGTCTCCAAGGTGACGGCAGTTTGAGCAGGGGAGACGGTTTCAGGTGCTGAGGTTTGGGCTGTTGTTTGCCAAGTACCACCGGGGGTGCCGGAGATTCCAGTGAAGGATGAAGAGGTGAGTTTGGTCAGGGTGTCCATGTCCACGTCGCTAGTGAACGTTGAGGTTTGTGCAGGGGTTGCATAGGTGCCCAGGTTGGCAGAGGAGACCACGGAGGTTTCAGAYTTGGGTGGGGGACTTTCAGAAGACCCCTCGGTGGTGGGGGGGAAGGTTGAGGAGGTTGGAGAGGTGCTTGCGGTGGCTTGGGAGATTTCCATGGTGGAGGTGAAGGTACCAGAGGAGGTGACAACGGCGGCACTGGAGTTCGCTGCATTGCCCTCGGTCTCTGTAAATGGTAGTGTGGAGGTGACTGTGGAAGTTGGTGTGATGGAACYAATGTCCGAGGTCAACGTGAGGGGACTGCTGCTGATGCCTGAGGTGATGGTGTTGGTGGTGGAGGCTGCTGAGCTTTCCAACGCCTGTGTAGAAKCTGACGTTCTTTTGACCGTGGTGGTGTCCAAGGTGTTCATCATGTCCGTGGGAGGGYGGCTGTTGATCCCTGAGGTGGTGGAGACAAAAGTGGGGCTGGGAAACGCGGACGTTTCTGCAGT
Organism: Nothoprocta perdicaria; assembly: GCF_003342845.1. Classification (NCBI taxonomy): domain Eukaryota; kingdom Metazoa; phylum Chordata; class Aves; order Tinamiformes; family Tinamidae; genus Nothoprocta; species Nothoprocta perdicaria. Next base: position 18,252 of record NW_020455916.1, on the reverse strand, counting down.
GGTTTCCCAGTTGCCCCTAGTGGTCACAGCGGTGGTTGTGGTGGAGAATGAAGTGCCCATGGTGGAGGTGTAAGTGCCCTCTGTGGTGCTGGAGGTGTAAGCGTCCCCCGTGGGGCTGTGTGAGGTGAGTGTGGTGGTCATGTCGTGGTTGCTATTGGTGGCCAGCGTGCCTGTGGAGACACCTGCAGCTGTGGAAGCTGCCGAGGTGTCTGGGGCGGTTGGCCAGGAGGARGTGTTAGGAAGTTCTGAGGTGTCTCTGGTTGTTTTGGAGGCCATGGTGGTATCTAGGGAGTCTGTGGGGGGAGAAGTGTCCATGGGGGTGGTCGGAGTTCCTACAGTGGTTGGTGCAGAGTCCATGGGCATCTCAGTGCTCAATGCGGTGGCTGTTAAGGTGGCCACAGCAGAGTTGTCCATGTCCTGGTTGGATATTGAGGCTCCTCCTGTGGTTGCAGAGGTCCCCGGGGTGGCAGAGGAGGCCCCAGGGGTTTCAGTGGTGTGTGGGGGAGCCTGGGAAGGGCCCTTGGTGGTGACRGAGGAGACTGGTGAGGTAGGAGAGGAGTTTGTGGCGATGGGGGGGGTTTCATTGCTGTGGGTGGGAGCTGTGAAATGGGTGGAGGATGTGCCACTGGTGGTGGCTGTGGTTAGCAGCRTCTCTGTAGAAGATGGTCTGGTGGTGGTGGTGATGGTTGAGTTGATTGCAAGGGGGCTGCTCTTGGTGCCGGTGCTGGAGCTGAGTGGTTCGGTCGCATCAGCTGCTGTGCAGTCTGGAAGAGAGAATTTGACCRTGACCTTTCCAGGCCAATCTCCAGTGCTCCACTGGCAATCAGGTCCCTTCTAGGGTCAGGAGGACCCTGGCTGCTCTTCCCACCCTTCTCCTCCAGCATATTTCCCCCCAAAGCTCCATCTCCTTCAGGTCCCRCCCTGCAGTGCCAGGTGCGGTCAGAGGGTTGTGCTCGTGTAACACCTGATCTACGTAGGCCTGGACATTCCTCCCTGGCGCTTGGTGGCATCAGCTGSGAGCTCCTGCTTCCCACCACGTTCCTGGCGGGAACGGGGCTCTTTTCCATGAGCAAAAAGCCGGACCGTACAACCCGCCCCAGGGTTCCATAAGGAGAAGGTCTTCCCAGGAGCSCGTCACCCACCGCAGTTGCGTGGTGGTTGCTCACAAGCCTGGGGTGTCTTTGGGAGGAGATGGTCCCGACGCTTTCCCAGGGTGATGGGTGCGGAACCGCGGGGCTCTGTGTCAAGGAGGTGGTGCAAGGCGCTGCCACCAGGCCTGGAGGGTGGTGGGAACCTTGGACAACCTTGATCCCTGGTCAGCCCCCTTCCCTTAACCCCCCTGCCAACTCACGGCTCTTCTGGTGTGGGTCTGAGATGGGGAGAGGTGGGGAAGGAAGGATGAGACCTTCAGAGCAAGCTCTGATGGGGAAATTCAGCCCCCTTGCCTTGATAGTTCCCTGAGATGTTTAAGTTGGTTTGAGCTCTGCCAGCTTTAAAAAAAGTGCTTTTTAAACAAAAAAAGAAAGAAAGAAAAAAAGAGACATTTCTGCTCCGGCTTTTAATTGAAGCTCTTTAGAAGAGGTCATGCTGTCTTTTGCCCAAATTAGCCTCCATTAAGCAATGAGCTCCCCGGCTTCCTGGGAGCACTTAACGAGATTTGATGGCTCCGAGCGCGGTGACTCTGATGTGCGCAGTGAGGCGGSGGGGGACGCGGGCAGGGGGCCGATTGGCCGCCCGGCGCCTGCGAGTGCTCCTCAAGAGCTGAAGCGATGGAGGATGGGCACGGAGAAACGCTCYGAAGGTTGGAGCAGGACCGGCGAGCAATGGTGGGGGAGGAAGGGAGCAGCTCCCCAACGGGCGGGTTGGTTGTGGGGTGATGTGACCAGTCAGGTCTTATCAACAGGGTCACGTTGATGCAGGCGGAGATCTGGCCCAGGGCAAGCTGCATCCCGACAGGAGGGCTCGTAGGTGATGTGGGGTGAGGGGTGCTGAAGGAGACCCCCAGCTAGATGCCATGGGTCAACTTACCGAACTAGATGTAATAGCTGATGTGGGTGGGCAGGGCTGAAGGAGACCCTGAGCTAGATGTCATGGGTCACCTTCCAAACTAGATGTCGTAGGTGATGTGGGGTGAGGGGGGCTGAAGGAGACCCTGAGCTAGATGCCATGGGTCACCTTCCCAAACTAGATGTAATAGCTGATGTGGGGTGGGCAGGGCTGAAGGAGACCCCGAGCTAGATGTCATGGGTCATCTTTCCTGGGAAAACCAGCCTGCAGTGGGGGATGGATCACTGCGCGGAGGCCCTCTTCGAGCAGCAAGGTGCCCCATTGCTGTCACCGTCTCAGGAGATAAATCCAAGCTCTCGACCTCGGAATGCCCCTCCAGCTGCCCCGGGGCTCCCATGGGTGGGATGGGGTTGGATGGAGAGGAGTGAGGCTGCCAGCTCAGAAGGAGGAATGGAGGCAGCAGCACTGAGGCCTCACTGCGGCTGGGAGGGTGAACTTGCACAGCAGGGGTGAGTGGGACAGGTCAATCGTTGGCTCATGGAGGAGAAACTCATGCGCTCAGGGGGACGTGGCCCTTTTGGGGATGTCTTACAACCTAGGAGGAGCATTTCGGGGGCAGTTTCATAGCTAAGAAACCCCGAAGGAGCAATATCTCCCATCTCCTGGGGAGGGCCACAGTTTTCTCCTCCATCCCCCTGCAAAAAAAACCATCCGGAAATGCCACGTTGAAAGGCCGAGACTCCCGCCATACCTTGGGAGATGAAGAGGAGCAGGAGGAAGGGAACAGTGGAGAACATCTTCCCAAGTCACCGATCCATAGGCGACAGGAGCAGCATCCCAGAGCCGCGAGCCGCGCGAGGTGCCGGGAGAGCAGGAGCAGGCGGCGGCGGCAGAGTCAAGGGGAAGAGATGCCAGGGACCTTTGCCCCCTGCACGTGGAGCGAAGCCGCTTTCTTCCATCGCGCCCATCGTTTTACGAGCCGCGTTCCGGTGGCGAGTGCCAAGTTACGAGGGTTTCCCAAGAAGAAACGAGAGTGTGCGACAATCGGAAGCAACGGGAGGCCAAAAGGCACATGCTCCGCGGGAGGCCGGGTCCGTCCGCCGGCCCGGCCACGTCCGCAGAGATGCTGCACCGCGCTCGCCGTGGCTGCGTGGACACAGGGATCGCCCGCCCTGGATTTGGATGGTGCCCATCCAAATACCCTGCCCCTCATCTCCCTTGGCCCACGCCTGGACCACCGCAAATACCAAGGGCTGGTTTTTAATATGAGGCRAAGTGAGTCGGTGTTGACCCCGGCTTGGCTGGGAGCTCCGTCCTGCAGAACTGCCGTTCCGCAGTTGCCCCCGGGGCTCCCCAACCCCACAATTTCAGTCCACTGAGTCGCGGGGGTGGGAAACTCTCAAAGAAACGGCCCAGAAATCATTTTGGCAGCCCTCCAACGCCACCCCAGCCCCCTCCCCGCCTCTCCTTTGTCCTGCTTCTTCAGCTCTTGTGTGCGTTCCCACACGCAGGGAAGGGCCGTTTTCCGCCCCAAAAGCAAACATCCTAATCTCCTCATTGATACCACTGCAAAGCAGCTGGCGAGGGCCGTGAGAGGGATGAGGAAATGACAGCGGGGGGGTGGAGGAGGGGAGAGAAGACCATTTTATTGAGCTTCTGGATGGAATCGCTGAGTCAGTGCCCTAGGGGCCAAGTGGGCAACCCTCAACGCTTGGGGGGCTTTTTCCTTGTCCCGGAGCAGCGRGACCTCCGTTTTCCCAGGATGAGGGTACTTTGCAAACACCGGGGGGGTGCTGCAGCATTTCCCACCCCCACAGAGGTGGAACGGCCGCAACTGGTGTTTCCTAGACGCGGTTGCCCCGACGGGAGCGTCTGCTCCGGAWTTGGGCAGCCCGGAGCGGCGGCTCTGGTTTTGGCCCGTATCCGGGGACACTGACGCCTGGAGGGTGCTCCCCACCCTCGGGATTTCCCCGCCGTCCTCACCACCTCATTTGCCTTGGGTCTGTTCCAGGAAGTACAATAAATACTTTTAATAAATAGAATTTCCGCGGGATCGAGTTCCTCCTCCGGCYGGGGAGCCAAGCCCGGCTGCGTTAAGCAGTAGATGCAGTGGCGTCCTCTCCAGCAAGGGGTAAAAAAGGGGGGCAAAAGAGACCCCCTCCTCTCACAGAGGTGCCAAATTGACCTGCATCTCCCCCAAAACAGAGGGCGTCAAGAAATACCGGTGGCTTTCCCTGCTTCCCCTTTCCGAAGGCCAAAGCTTGGGGTCGCTCGGGCTTCTCTTGCGCCGTGCACGGACCCGGTCCTGTTGTAGCCCCCCAGCACGGGATCTTGCAGGCCAAGAGGGGAGCCGGATCCTTGTGTTTGGACCCCTCCACGCTGACCCTCCACCCTCATCATCCCATCACCGTGTGGGGCTGAGCAGCCCCCAAGTTTTCCCCGTTGCCCAGCCCTGTCTCAAGGGGATGTTGAGTTTTGAGGTCCCGCTTCCCAGTCCATGGGGCGCTATAGGGAATCAGCAGCTTCCTCCGACGGCTGCATCTGCAAGGAGGAGGAGGAAGGTGCGGTGAGAGGGAGAGCTTGGAGGCGTCACACGGGACACCCCGGACCACTAGCGTTGTCTGGGTACCTACCGGCATGGAGAAGGAGGCGGCCTCCGCATTGGGCTTGTAAGCGCTGGGGGTGTTGGAGGCTGGGGAGGACAGAGGCGTGATGCGTGAGGACCCACCATGGGCAAGGCTCTC
>NW_020455916.1:7398-13171 GCF_003342845.1 Nothoprocta perdicaria | reverse complement strand
GGGCTCTCCATGGGGCTCTCCATGAGGCTCTCCATGGGGCTCTCCATGGGGCTCTCCATGAGGATCTCCATGGGGCTCTCCATGGGGCTCTCCATGAGGCTCTCCATAGGGCTCTCCATGGGGCTCTCCATAGGGCTCTCCATAGGGCTCTCCATGGGGCTCTCCATGGGGCTCTCCATGGGGTTCTCTATGGGGCTCTCCATGGGGCTCTCCATGAGGATCTCCATGGGGCTCTCCATGGGGCTCTCCATGAGGCTCTCCATAGGGCTCTCCATGGGGCTCTGTATGGGGCTCTCCATGGGGCTCTCCATGAGACTCTCCATGGGGCTCTCCATGGGGCCAAGGTTTCTTCCCCAAGGCCTCATGTTTCCCTGGAGCGTTCCGCTGTGGGGACCCAGCACTCACCTGGCCTCTCACCTTCCCAAGGCGCCGAGCCCCTGCCATTCACGTGGTAGATGCCGGTGGCACGGGACTTGCTCCTGCTGCCCAGCCAGCTGCTCCCGTCGCTGCTCTCACTGCAAACAAGTGTCAGTGATGCCATAGGGAGCAGAAGACGGGGAGAAAACCAGAAAGAAGGGGAACTTGCGYGCTCTGTCATCCCAGCAATGGGGCTGATCTTAACGCTCCCGCCCTCATGGGACACAATGCTGCCAAGTTTTGGCCACAGAGCATTTTTTGAGGTGGTTTTGGCTCATTATGAAGCTCCCATTCGGGCCCCCAGGAGCCCAGGTGCCCTCRTCACCTCCAAGAAGGTCCCCAGGGACCCTGCCCTCCCTCAAGCCCTTTACCTGTCCTTGCCCAAGTGTGTCTTCCTTCTGGCCAGGCAGGTGGAGAGGACGAGGCAGAGGAGGAGCAGGATGAGGAGGGGGAGACCCAGGCCCAGCCCCACACCCAGCCCCAGGCCCAGCTTGCTGATGTGGGTCTCGCAGCGGTCGCCAGATGTCAGGTACCAGGGCACACCTGGGCAGCTGTGGGAGAGACATGGTGTGGGAAGGGGACCCAGATCCCTRATCCCCAAGATTCGGCCTAGGATTGGGGATCAGCATTCTCTAGGACACCCACTGTCCACCCACCACCGCTGTGGTCCCTGAGACCTTCTCAGAGCCAGTGGAAAACCCATGAGACTTGGCCCCACATCCACGTGTTGAAGGCAGGTTTGGGGTTAGGGTTAGGACTGAGGTCAGGGTTTGAGTGGGGGTTAAGGGTCAGGTTGGGGTTAAGAGGTTAGTGCTGTGCCTGAGATTAGGTTAAAGTCAGGCTTAGGAATGGTGTTAAGATGAGGGTTAGCTTGGCCTGRAACCACATCACTATTAGGAGGAAAACTGAGCTTGGATGAAGGTCTGGATAAAGGTTACGTTTAGGTTGGAGTTACGACTAGGACCCAGACCAGGGCTAAGATCAGCGTCAGGGTGGAGCTGAGCTTGGATAAGGGCTAAGGTTAGGGATAAGGCTGGGGTTTGGGTGCGATTAGCATTGGGCGAGGTTTAGGTTTTGGCTACGGCCAAGGCGAGGGCTGGAGCCACCCACTAGCAGCGAGGTCCGTTCTCTGTCACCCGGCAGTTCCCGCCGTTGCAGTCGATGGTGCCGGGGACGTTGAGGGTGCAGTTGGTGACGCAGAAGATATTTTTCCCAATTTGGTGGGGATAGTAAAATTGTCTGAATTTGGCCAGCACCCGCTTCCTGCACATCTCTGGAGAGGAGAGACGACGTCACAAGGTGCCCTAGCCCGTCACCCGTGCGCCCTATAGTGTCTGTGGGCTGCACCACGCTTACCCGTATAGTTGACCTCCTGCTTCTCAATGAGGGTGACTTCAGACGAAGAAGGGCTGAAACAGAGCTCTTCTGCAAGTGGAAAGAGCAAGACGTCACTGGAGACCATCACTGTGCAGTGATGGAGAGACGGGTCATGGGGAGAAGATCGGACCCTAATCGCAGAGCTGCTCCTACCACAATTACTGCCCTCCTCGTTACCCCCTCCGGGACCCTCTCAGCCCTGCCCAGGCCCCTACTCGCTGTGTGGCTGCAGTTCTGGGGCTGAGCCACAGACTTCAGCGTCTCCAGCAGCTCCCGGGACTTGTGCTCGAGGTTGTAGGTGGAGGTGGCTTCGGGCGGTGGGTGCAGCAAGACTCGGTAGTTCACTACGACGCTGCCGTTCCTACGGGGAGCGAAAGYGTCTCGATGGGGTGTGCAGCTCCTTGCGCAGCCCATCTGCCGGGGGTTGTGTCCCCCCACAAAGCAAGGTGSGGACAACCACGGGGCGGGCAGCGTCCTCACCTGAGGTCCAAGACCTTGGTGCTGTGGTAGTCAGAGACGTTCTGGTAGATGTGGTCCATCTGGGGAGACAAAGGGGGGATGTGTGACCTGCAAAGTCCTCCCAGCCTGTGGGGCTGCCGTGGAGAATTATGCTGTGGGGCGGACGTCTCCTCCCCATCTGCCATGGGGCAGCCTGGGAGGGACTCACCGTCCGTTCGAACTCGTCAGCGAAGACGCGGTAGGCGGTGGATGAGGAGCGGCTCATAGGCTCGGAGAAGAGGCGGTTGGTGACCCGCGCCGTCATCCTCACAAAGGAGCCTGCCTCTTTGTGGGAAGGAAGGAGGTTTGTGCGACCGTGGGCCTCCCAGGAAGGCGTCTCCACCCTGGGGACCTCAGGAGGRCACAGAGGGACTTTGGTTACCTGGTGTGATCTCGATGGTTGGTGACGAGAACTGGCAGTAGTCTCCTTCTAAGTAGGCCGGGCAGCTGCAACCTGTGGCTGTCCAGACCCCCTGGTTTTGGCAGGGATCTGCAAGAAGAAAGGTGGAAGAGTTAGCGGATCTGCACCCACTTCCCATCCCAGCCCCGTGACATCTGGCCCCTCAGATCCGCCCCCAGATCATCCATCACCGCAGCACCCTGGTTTAGGGGCGGAAGGAAGGGCAGGGGTAAGTTAAGCAGCAAGTTAAGAAGCCCCGTCCTCTCCAGCCCCACTGGCGCGTCCCTCTCTGGGGCAGCAGACGCTGCCTTGGAAGAGAGGAGCCAATTTCCACGGCTTCCTAGTAGGGCTGTGGAGGTGCAAGGCCCTTTGAGAACCCAACCACCCTCTCAAMGACCACCCCGCTGTCCCAGGCAGGGAAATGTGGGTCTTGCAAGTGAAGCAACCATGCCAGGAGGATTCGAACGCGGCCTGGGGCACCCTCACCAACCTGTGGTGGTAGGGACGGGGGTGGTGGTGGTCTTGGTGCTCTTTGCCGTAGTTGTGCTCCTTGTAGTTGGCTTGGGGGTCGTTCTGGAGGTGCTCCTGGTTGTGGTGGTGCTCTTGGTGGTGCTCCTGGTTGCGGTGGTGCTCTGGACGGTGGCAGCAGGTGCCTTGGGGGTGGACTTAGGTCTGGTGGCTGGGACAGTGGTGGTGCTCGCGTTGTAGAACTCGCACCGGGGCCCGTAGTAGCCACTGGGGCAGTAGCACTCGGTGCCCACGGCCGTGGCTCCGTTCTGGCAGGCCGTGTCGTTGTCATAGGTGTCGCAGCGAGGCCCAGACAGCCCCGGTGGGCAGATGCACCTATTGCCCACAGCTGTGCTGCCGTTCTGGCACTGGTCGGCGTCRTCCACGGTCTCACAAGAGGCGCCGGAGAAGCCGGGCGGGCAGAGGCACTCGGTTACGTTGACAACACCGCCGTTGTGGCAGACAACTGGGAGAGATGGGACAAAGAGGGGGTTGAGGGCCAGCAGCACAACCAGGTGTCTCTGATCCAGCCCACTCTGGGCAGCGCAGGAGACCCAGGTGGCCCACGTCCTTGCTTGGCTCCCACCATCCCCTTCATATCCTAACACAGGAAACCTCGTGTCCATCCCGGCCTTGGGAAGGAGACCCCATCCCCACACACATCCCAGAGCAGGAGATCTCATGTCCATCCCAGCCTTGGGAAGGAGACCCCATCCCYACASMCATCCYAGAGCAGGAGATCTCWTGTCCATCSCWGCCTTGGRAAGGAGACCYCATCCCYACASACATCCYRGAGCAGGAGATCTCWTGTCCATCCCWGCCTTGGRAAGGAGACCYCATCCCTACAGMCATCCCAGAGCAGGAGATCTCATGTCCATCCCAGCCTTGGGAAGGAAACCTCATCCCAAGTCCCATCTCACCTCAGGAGATCTTAAGCCCACTCCAGCCTTAGAAAGGAGACACCTTCCCTACATCCATTCCAGGGACCCACCTGGTTTGGGGCTGGAACTGTTCAGATACCAGTGCAGGAAGTAATAGCAGAAGTTGCTGAGAGACTGGCTGGTCGTGCTGCTGAATGAGGTGGGCACCGTTGTGGTGTTGGGAGGTGAGGTGGGCACCTTCAGGGTGGTCAGAGATGCATTCACTGCAGTGCTGGGCTCGGATGTGGATCTTGCTGGAGTGGTGGAGAATGTGCCATTTGGAGGGTACTGGGTCATCCCCACTGTGCGGTTGGGCGCAGAGGTGGGGCTGGTCGCCGTGGTGGTGAGAGTGTCATTCAGGGGGTGCTTGGTCACCTCCATGGTGCGGTTGGGTTGAGAGGTGAGGCTGGTCCCCGTGGTGGTGAGAGTGTCATTCAATGGGTGCTGGGTCACCCCCACGGTGCGGTTGGGTTGAGAGGTGGGACTGGTCACCGTGGTGGGGAGCGTATTGTTCAAAGGATGCTGCGTCACCCCCACGGTGCGGTTGGGCTCAGAGGTGGGACTGGTCATTGTGGTGGTGAGAGTGTCATTCAAGGGGTGTTGGATCACCTCCATGGTGCGGTTAGGCTCAGAGGTGGGGCTGGTCCCCGTGGTGGTGAGAGTGTTGTTCAATGGGTGCTGGGTCACCCCCAAGGTGCGGTTGGTCTCAGAGGTGGGACTGGTCACTGTGGTGGGGAGCGTGTCGTTCAATGGGTGCTGGGTCACCCCCACGGTGCGGTTGGGCTCAGGGGTGGGACTCGCTGTTGTGGTGGGGAATGTCTCGTTCAGGGGGTGCTGGGTCACCTCTGTGCCATTGTGGGTGCCCCCCAGAGACGTGCGGTTTCCAGAGCACGTCGTGTTGGGGTTTCCAGGTGCCATGGTGGCCTCGCTGGTCCTGTTGGGCCAAGCTGTCACTGCGCTAGTAGAGACGTTCCCTGGGGGTCTCGTGACGTGCTCTGTGGTGTTGACCGGGCTTCCTTCCGTGGTTGTCGCCATCGTTGGCACCGTGCTATTGATGTTGGACACGTTGGGTGATGGATGGAGAGTTGTGCTGCTCGTGGAGGCGGCAGCATCTTCACGGGTGACGACCTTCTCAGTGGACGTTGGAGGGGCATCTGGGCACTCACACTCACACCGGGGTCCGCAGAAGCCCACAGGGCAGCGGCAGCCGGTCCCCAGGAGCGTGCCGCCGTTGAGACAGGAGCTGGGCTGCTCCTTGTGTTGGCAGGTGGCTCCCCAGTAGCCCGGTGGGCACACGCACTCCGTGCCAAAGGCGRTGGCGCCGTTCTGGCAGGCGGTGGCTTGGTCGGGGTCTTGGCACAAGGCGCCCGTGAAGCCCGGTGGGCAGTAGCACTTGGTGCCCACGGCGGTGCCGCCRTTCTGGCAGGCCTTGGAGGAGTCGCCCGTCTCGCAGCGGGTGCCGTTGAAGCCGGGCGGACAGGCGCAGCCTTCGCCCACGGCCGTGCCGCCGTTCTCGCAGGAGGCTGCGGGAGAGTGGAGTTGGGCTCGGACCAAGAAGCCCTGCCCAAGTCGAGGACTCTGGGACCAAGAAGTCCTGCCCAAGTTGAGGACTCTGGGACCAAGAAGTCCTGCCCAAGTCGAGGACTCTGGGACC
>NW_020455916.1:2090-7083 GCF_003342845.1 Nothoprocta perdicaria | reverse complement strand
AAGAAGTCCTGCCCAAGTTGAGGACTCTGGGACCAAGAAGTCCTGCCCAAGTCTAAGACTCTTGGACCAAGAAGTCCTGCCCAAGTCGAGGACTCCGGGCTCCTCGGTAAAGCCAACTCCATCCTCAACCCACCAATCTCACCACAACCAATCGCCCTCCATCCACAGGGCTCAAAAACGGCCCCGGAGTCCTGGGCCAGAGGCGGAGGGAGCTGGAGGCCCCGCTACAGGAGTCCTCTCCAAGAGCTGGTCCTAAGGATACACCCTAGGCACAAATCCCAGACTTTTCCAGAGAAGGATGAAGGGGAGAAGACATTGAGGCAGGGCAGAGAAGATGGGACACACAAGGTGGGAAAAGATGCACGAAACCCATCATGGGCACCCCAGGCTGGGATTAACCCCGATGCCAGCCCAGATTTGGACCTCAGGGGAAGCCAGGAGAGCTGAGCAATCTGGAGAAGACCTTGGGCTATCCCAGAAAGGACTAAAATCCCCCTGGGAGCATGCGGAGCAAGCAGGAAGGGAAAGGCAAGACCAAGTCGCTCCCACCCGGTGGAGACCTCACTCACCTGCCGTAGCCCCCAAGGGCGCAAAGCAGAGGATGAGGAAGAAGCAACAGCCCGGCTTCATCTTGGCCCGTCGGCAGAGCCCGGAGCAGCGCGACGGGGCGCGGCGCGAGGAATGAGCGGGAGGCAGCGGGAGCCGGCGGCTTTGCGTCCCAACGAGGTCTTCAAGAGCGCTGGGTCAACAAAGACCGAGTTTTATCGAGGACCAGAATAGAAAGGGTGTGAAGGGCCTGGCCGGCCCCGGGCGGCCGGCTGCGCTCCGGCTCCTATCGCCGAAACGAGGGCGGGAGGGAGGGAGCCGCGTTTCTCAGCACCCTGATAAGATTAGGGGGAGAACGGGATGGTGCTCCCTCCGTCACGACCCAGTCGTCCTGCCCCGCCTTGGRGTGTTGTCCGTCCCCCCCCCCCAAATCTACCCCCTTTCCGGGGAGTTTCGGCCTCTTTCTGGGTGACTCATGGGCACCAGGTTGGGCTGGGACAACGCAGTGACGGGCTCTTCTCCGCTTGTCCCCCTTGTCTACCCGGGCCCCAGCCCTGAGCTCCATTTTTTGGGCACCCATGGGTGCTATCTCAAGGGCTTCTCTAGGGGTTCTCCAGTGAACTGGAGGCTCTCTGGCTCTAGGGTCCTCTGGGTGCTCTCTCCCAGGACACCTGCAGGTGTCACCCCTGGAGCTCCATGACCCTCCGTCTCCTGATATCCACGTGGGACGTCCCAGAGGGCCCCCATTCCTGGGTGCTCTCCCTCTGAAAAGTGTCCCCAAGGGGGACCATTCCCAGGACCCTGTCCCGGGGTGTCACCCCAGGGTCCCTATCTCTGGGTTCCCGTAGAGGCCATTCCTGATGTCCTCTGTCTGCTGACACCCATGGGYGCCCTCCCCAATGCTGAGGACCCCGCAGGCCACTTCCCCACCCCGGGTACCCACAGATTTCATCCCTGCCCCCCCATGGGTGCCCTCCGTGGCCCAGCCCCATTCCCAGTCCCCTATGGGTGCCCTCCCCAGGCACCCCCCATACCTGGGTCCTAGGTCACCCATAGATGCCCTCTCCCCATCTCCAGTCCCCTATGGGGACTTTCCAGGGACCCCCCCATACCCGGGTCATTGGCCCCCCCATGGGGACCCATTCCAGGACCCCCCAACTCCCCAGTCCCTCGTGGAACCCCTCCTCACCCATTGATGTCCTCTCCCCATCTCTGGTCCCCCAGGAGTGCCCTTTCCAGGGACTCCCCCATACCCGGGTCACTGGCCCCCCATGGGGGCCCATTCCAGGACCTCCCACCTCCCCCGTCCCTTGTGGGACCCCATGAACCCCAACCCCGTACCGGGGGGGCCCCGGTGTTCCCGAGGGCATTCCCGGTGCTTCCCGGCTGCCGTGGGCGTCGCGGGGGCTTCCCGGGCCCTCCCAGGGCGTCTTGGGTGCAAAGCGCCCCTTGCACCACCCCGGTACTTCCCAGTGCTCCCCAGTGCACCCAGTGTGTCCTGGTGCAAACTGTTCGCCAGGGCATCCCAGTACTTCCTGGTGCTCCCCAGTACTTCCCAGTGCTCCCCAGTGCCTCCCTGTGTGTCGTGGAGCCAGACACTCCCCAGTGTGTCCCTGTGCTCTCCAGTGCTCTCCGGTGCTTCCAATGTGTCCTGGGTACAAGCTGTTCCCCAGGGCATCCCAGTACTTCCCAGTGCTGCCCAGTGCCTCCCAGTGTGTCCTGGGTGCGATACATTCTCCAGAAGGTCCCAGTACTTCCCAGTGCTCCCCAGTGCATCCTGGTGCAAGACACTCCACAGAGTGTCCCTGTGCTCTCCAGTGCWYCCMRTGCGTCCTGGGTGCAACCTGTTCTCCAGAGGCTCCCAGTGCTCCCCAGTGCCTCCCAGTGCGTCCTGGTGCCAGACACCCCCCAGAGCGTGGTTTTACCCCCCAACCCATGCCATCCCAGCTGCCCCACGCTCCCTAGCGAGCTCCCAGGGTGCCRGTGGGTCCTCCCCAAAGTGCGAAGCGCCCAACCGGGGCGGTGTCCTATCAACCGCCCTATCTGGTGACCTTTGCATGGGGACAACAGCCAAGGGCACCCATGCCTTGACCGGCCACGTGGGCGGCTTCCTTGGAAAGCAAAGCCGGGCCCAAACGGGCTATCTCCCGTCTATAAATATCCCAGGAGGAACAACCCCGGGCAACGGCGCGAAAACAGCCGTAAAAAAAGCAAACAACAATTACAGGAGCAACAACAACAGGAGCTTTATTGGGTGCAAAGGAGGCGTTGACAGCAGGGCCGGGGGGGGCGCAATCGCCCCATCAGCGTCACGGTCCCTCCAGAGACCCCCCTACTGCTCCTCCAGCCCCCTTCCTATCTAAAGGGCTTTCCGCCCCCCTGAGGTCTCACGTCACTCCAATGAGCTCTGCTCCTCTGGCTTCCCTTTTATCGCTTCTCCTTGGCCTTGACCCGTGGCTCTGCTCCGTGTTTATTGCCCCGGTAGCAACAACAAGCTGTAGAAGCAACAGTCTGGGGCGGTTTTATTGCCCCCGCTGTAAACTCGCCCCGTGGGGAGTTCGTAGCGCGAGCGAGGCACGTATAGCGTGATTAATTAATAGCGCCGAACCCGCGTGCTCCGTACATAGATAAATAATAAATAAGACGTAAGCGGCTGCCCCGCGCCTACGTGTGCTCCTGGCTCTCGGCACGTCCCGCGCGCCGGGYGCCACGCAGCAGCACCCAGGGCTCCTTCCTCCGTTTGGGTGGTCCAGCCTCCATGGACGGATCCGTGTCGCCCCGAGGGGCTGGAGTCTCCCCAAGGGATTCCCGGAGTGCTGGCGGTGCRGGAGGATCTGTCCCTCCCTCCGGCTCCGGGGGAGGCCTTGGAGAGGCCAGGACCAGTGGGAGGAGGAACCCGTTCTGGGGGTTACCACAGTCCATGGCGAGGATCTTTCTCTCCCCAGGCGGCTCCAGACTATTTTTTTCTGTTTTTTCCTTTTTTTCCCAGCCCCTTGGCCTTCCTCGTGCTCGGGTTGGTGGCTACAAGCGGGACCGAAGTCCCAGGGCGAGCTCACAGCTTGGTCATGAGCGTTGGTCTCTCAATGTGTATCTGTGGAGGAAGGTGGGAAGAGGGGCAGAAGGTGGGTGAGAAGAGGGGCAGAAGGTGGGTGAGAAGGGGGCACACGTAGCCTCCTTGTGCGAGGCCACCTTCTGCTCCCCGGAGTCCTCAGGTGAGGATGGGGACGTTCTCCAAGGAGAGGGGTCACCTACCGGGGCGGAGGTATCCACCAGGTCCAGTGAGGGCTGGAAGCTGCGAAGGGTGTCACGTCCTGGGAGGAGAGGAYGGAAAGTACCGGCCTTAGCCGCATGACCCGGGTTAACGGGAGAGACGCCCCGTGTTGTGCGTCATGGCTGGGACACGTCCCGGCCACCGCCTGAATCATGGTCAGGCCGGGACTCAACCCTGGCTTTGTCCCAGCTGGAAGGGACCTGCTGAGCCCATCCRTTGGCTGCAGCCCAAGGCAAAGCCGCCCTGCTGGGGCCGGGTCTCACCTCCAAAGTCAGTGGCTCCTCGGTTTTGGTAGATGAAGCCATCAGGAGAGCTCCAGGTGGTGCCCTCGTCCTCGTACCAGCTGCTTCCAAAGTCCGAGTGAGCTTCGCTGTGGAGAGCATTGAGAGGGTGTCTCAAAGGGCCAAGGCCCAGCAGAAAGACGGCGACCATCGCCCAGACCTGGAGCCCAGGTGCCCACACGTGGACAGACTCCCCTTAAAGACCCAAGCTTGAGGGCAACCCAGAGTCCGCGAGTCTCCCCATGCCCGGTGAACCCTGGCACCTGGGCCCTTCCTACCTGACTTGGTACTTCCTTCGGCGGGCCCTGACCAGCAGCAYGATGAGCACGACGCAGGCGATGAGCAGGAGGGTGGCCGCCAGCCCCAGCCCTGTGGCCAGCTTGCTGACCCGCTGGGAGCAGTTGCTGCCCGTGTACCAGTACATGGACTCATCCTGGCAGCTGTGGGGCAAGCAAGGAGACGTGGGTTAAGCTTGATCGCCCCTTGACCTGTCCCTGGGGCTGGCGAGGGGCTCCACCAGTCTGGAGCCCACCAGTCCACCAGTGCCTTAGGCCCTGCTGGCATCAAGACACTCACAAGCACTGGGGCCCCGCGCGGGTGACGTGGCACTGGCCGTAGTGGCAGTCCATGGTGTCGGGCGTGTTGGGCGTGCAGGCGGTGACGCAGCGCACGAAGCCCCCCATGGACAGCGGGTAGTAGAAGTCCCGGTACTGGCTGGGCGCTCGTTGCCAACAGATATCTGCCAAGGGAGGGGAGCACAGGGGTTAGGGAGAAGTCTGGGGGCGGCCCGAGGTGCGGGGAAGTGGTGGGTGGCAGTGGGGGCTGGGGGTAGGGTGGTAGGGTGCTGGTTTGTGTAGGGTGGTAGGGTGCTGGTTTGTATAGGGTGGTAGGGTGC
>NW_020455916.1:0-1636 GCF_003342845.1 Nothoprocta perdicaria | reverse complement strand
TTGTATAGGGTGGTAGGGTGCTGGTTTGTATAGGGTGGTAGGGTGCTGGTTTGTATAGGGGCTGGTGGGTGAGGGGGTCGGTGGCGTGCACAGGGGATGAGTGGCCTATGGAGGGGCTCAAAGGAGGGGCAAGTGTCCCCAGAGCCCCCCAGCCCCTCCTCCTCGCTCACCGGTCAGCGAGGTCGTCTCCGTCACGTTCTTGAGGACAGGGTCGGGAGGAAGGGTGAGGCAGAGGACGGCTGCAGAGCGGGAGAGAAGGAGTCAGAGACCTGCCGTGAGGGCCTCGTCACGCGCCGGGGCGTCTCCAGGCCCACCCAGGGACGCTTCCTCCAGGGACGGACCCAGGCGCCCGGAGGGGCCGCGCGAGGACACTCACACTGGTTGTGCTGGCAGAAGCCCTGGCTGGCCTCCGTGTCCCGCAGCCTCTGCACCAGCCTCTCCGTCAGCTCCTGGTTGTCCTCCGTCGCGTTGTCGCTCGCCAGGGCGGTGAAGATGATCTCATGCTCCACCACGACGCTGCCAGGCCTGGAGGAAGGGGTGAGGCGTGAGGAAGGAGGGCCCCCCCCCCGGGTGCCTGGGCTCCCTTGGTCCCAGAAAGCCTCCAGCCCTTACCGGAGGCTGATGATCCTCACACCYTCATAGCCGGGGATGTACCCGTAGATCTTCTTTATCTACAAAAACAGAGCGGGGACTGGGTTCAGCGCGGGGCCAGCTCCACCGTGGGAGATGGACCAGCTTCTTCTCCCCCAGCCCAGCCTCACCTCCGTGCGGAAGTGTTCCTCAAACTTGCGGTAGGCCTCAGAATGGGTGTTGTTCAGCTCCACCGTGTAGTTGAAGTTGGTGACGGTCACCACGAGCTCCGCCTCCAGCACAACCGTCCCTGCGTAAGCTAAAGAAGAACCCGGGAGGGGGTCAGCATGGAGACTCGTGCCTCTGGAGACCCAAGGGCGGAGGCAGAGGGAGGAATAAAGACTTACGGAGGTTGGTGTCGATGGAATTAATGGAGAACTCGCACACGGGGCCGTAGAACATGGGGGTGCAGAGGCACTTGATGCCGTCGTAGGTGCCTCCGTTGAGGCAGACCACTGGAAAGGAGCGAGCAACGGGGGGAGAGCGTCATGAGGAGGTCCAGGAGGTCCCGACCACAAAAAAACCATGGAGTTGGGGGAGTGGAGAAGGGAAGAGGGAGGAGGAGTTACCTGCAGGAACGACCGCTGTGGAAGTGACTTCTCTGGTAGTGGAGGCTGTGGAGATGGTTGGAGTGGTGTAGGCCGCGCCGGAGGAAGGACCTGCAGTGGATRCTGGGGAGGTAGGTGGGGCAGTAGAGGACACTGCAAGGGGGGTCTGAGGAGTAGTAGAGGAGGCCAAGGAGGTGGGAAGGGGAGTGGAAAAGGGGATGGAAGAAASTTCTGCAGTGCTGGAAATGGAAGTGGAGGTGGAGGTGGAGGAGACGGAGATATCTGGCGTGCTGGTCCTGGGGTAAGTAGAGGGTGCAGAGGTSGAGAAGACATCAGGGGATGTGGCTGAGGTMACTTCTGTGCTGCTYCCTGTGGTCACTCKGTCTGCCATGGTGGTCAGGGATGACGTGGAGGTCTCTGTTGAGGTGCTGGGGACTGATGTGGTGCTGGCAACAGAG
>NW_020455915.1:36866-37934 GCF_003342845.1 Nothoprocta perdicaria | reverse complement strand
ATGAGGTGCCACCTCCCACCCCACGTTCCTCATCCCATGTCCTCCACCACGTTCTAGGTTCTTCATCCCAATGGCCCTCACCATGAGGTGCCACCTCCGGCCCAGGATCCCCATCCCATGTCCTTCACCACATTCTAGGTTCTTCATCCCACGTCCTTCACGATGAGGTGCCACCTCCCACCCCACGTTCCTCACTCCATGTTCTTCACCACGTTCTAGGTTCCTCATCCCAAGTCCTTCACCATGCTCCTGGTTCTTCATCCCACGTCCTTCACCATGAGTACCACCTCCCATCCCACGTTCCTCATCCCACGTCCTCCACCATGTTCTAGGTTCCTCATCCCACGTCCTCCACCACGTTCCAGGTTCTTCATCCCATGTTCTTCACCCGGAGGTACCACCTCCCATCCCATGTTCCTCATCCCATGTCCCTCACCATGAGGTGCCACCTCCCACCCCACGTTCCTCATCCCACGTCCTCCACCACATTCCAGGCTCCTCATCCCACGTCCTTCACCCTGAGGTGCCACCTCCAGTTSTAGGYTCYTCATCCCACGTTCCTCACCCCACGTCCTCCACCACGTCCCACGTTCCTCACCCCACGTCCCTCACCCCGGGGTGCCCCCTCCCCGCCCCGCGCCCCCACCCCGAGGTCCCCGCGCTCACCGCCGGTCTGCGCGTCGAAGCGCTTGGTGGCGATGGCGTCGATCTCGTCGATGAAGATGATGGCGGGCGCGTTCTCCTTGGCCAGGCGGAAGACGTCGCGCACCATGCGCGGCCCCTCGCCCAGGTACTTCTGCACGAACTCCGAGCCCACCACGCGGATGAAGGCGGCTGCGGGGCGCCCGGCGCGTCGGCCCCGGCGCCCTTGGGTGCCCCTCGCTGGCCCGGCTCGCCCTTGGGAGCCCTTGTTGCCCTTGGGTGCCCCTGTTGTCCTTGGGTGTCTCCAGTTGCCCTTTGGTGCCCCTGTCACCCTTGGGTGCCCTTGTTGCCCTTGGGTGTCCCCAGTTGTCCTTGGGTGCCCCTGTTGTCCTTGAGTGTCTCCAGTTGCCCTTTGGTGCCCCTGTC
>NW_020455915.1:33080-34540 GCF_003342845.1 Nothoprocta perdicaria | reverse complement strand
ATCATGATGCTGCTGTCGGCCTCGGGCGGCAGCACGTCCACCAGCGCGTTGCTGTGCTTGTGCAGGGCCACCGACGCGTTGGGCTTCAGCAGCTCCCGGTCGATGGTGCTCAGGATGCGCACGTAGTAGTTGGAGCCTGCGGTGGAGGTGGGACACGCGGGGACGTCACCCCCGGGGGACACTCCGTGGGGTCACGGCGTGGAGGTGGCACTTGGTGGTTGGGCGGCGCCATCTCTATGTGCCCATCTCTACGTCTCCGTGATACCCATGGTCTTCTGGATGTCCCCATCTCTATGCTGCCATGATACCCATGGTCTTCCAGATGTCCCCATCTCCATGTCCCCATGTCTACGTCTCCGTGATACCCATGGTCTTGTGGTTGTCCCCATCTCCATGTTCCCATGATACCCATGGTCTTCTCGATGTCCCCATCTCCATCTTCCCATGTCCTCATGTCTACACCTCCATCATACCCATGGTCTTCTGGATGTCCCCATCTCCATGTGCCCATGTCCCCATGTCTACGTCTCCATGGTACTCATGGTCTTGTGGTTGTCCCCATCTCCATGTCCCCATGATAACCATGGTCTTCTGGATGTCCCCAWGATACCCGTRGTCTTCTCGATGTCCCCATCTCTATGTCCCCAGGTCCCCATGTCTATGTCTCCRTGATACTCATGGTCTTGTGGTTGTCCCCATCTCCATGTCCCCATATCCTCATGTCTACGTCTCCGTGATAGTCATGGTCTTCTGGATGTCCCCATGTCCCCATCTCTAGGTCTCCGTGATACTCATGGTCTTGTGGTTGTCCCCATGATACCCACGGTCTTCCAGATGTCCTCATGTCCCCATCTCCATGCCCTCATGATACCCATTGTCTTCCAGATGTCCCCATCTCTACGTCTCTGTGATACCCAWKGTCTTCTGGATGTCCCCGTGATACCCATTGCCTTCCAGATGTCCCCATGTCCCCATCTCCATGTCCCCATGTCYACGTCTCCGTGATACCCATGGTCTTCTGGATGTCCCCATCTCCATGTCCCCACGTCTCCATGTCTACGTCTCCATGATATCCATGGTCTTGTGGTTGTCCCCATCTCCACGTCCCCATGATACCTATGCTCTTCTCGATGTCCCCATCTCCACGTTCTTATGTCCTCGTGTCTACGTCCCCATGATACTCATGGTCTTCTGGATGTCCYCATGTCCCCATCTCCATGTTCCCACGTCCCCATCTCCATGTCCCCATGATACCCATGGTCTTCCAGATGTTCTCATGTCTCCATCTCCATGTCCCTGTGACACCCCTTGACTTCTGGTTGTCCCCATCTCTATGTCCCCATGACACCCATGGTCTTCTGGTTGTCCCCATCTCTACGTCCTCATGACACTGGTTGTCCCCAAGCTACGTGTCCCCTCACGTCCATCTCTACGTCCCCATGACCTCCTTGTCTTCTGGA
>NW_020455915.1:29934-31412 GCF_003342845.1 Nothoprocta perdicaria | reverse complement strand
CAAGGCCGGGAGAAGCTCCCCAAGGCCGGGAGAAGCTCCCCAAGGCCGGGAGAAGCTCCCCAAGGCCGGGAGAAGCTCCCCAAGGCCGGGAGAAGCTCCTCAAGGCCAGGAGAAGCTCCTCAAGGCCAGGAGAAGCTCCCCAAGGCCAGGAGAAGCTCCCCAAGGCCGGGAGAAGCTCCCCAAGGCCAGGAGAAGCTCCCCAAGGCCAGGAGAAGCTCCCCAAGGCCAGGAAATGCTGCTTGGGGCCATGGGGACATCCTAAAGGCCTCAAGGCCTTCAGGGCCTTGATGCTCCTCAAGGCCATGGGAACATCTCTGAGGCCAGGAGAAGCTCCTCAAGGCCATGGGGACATCCCAAAGGCCACGGGATGCTCCTCACGGCCATGCGGATGTCTCTGTGGCTATGAGATGCTCAAGGCCATGGGGACATCTCGGAGGCCACAGGATGCTCCTCGAGGTCATGAGATGTTCCTCAAGGCCATGGGGACATCATTGAATGCACTGAATGTTCCTCAAGGGCATGTGGACACCTCAAAGGCCATGAGATGTTCTAGGCCAAGGGGACATCCTTGAAGCCATGAGATGCTCCTCATGGCCATGGGGACCTCTCTGAGGCCACCAGGCTTTCCTCAAGGCCGCGGGGACACCCCAAAAGCCACAGGATGCTCCTCAAGACCAAGAGATGCTCCTCACGGCCATGGGGACACCCCAGAGGCCACAAGAAGCTCCTCAAGGCCATGAGAAGCTCCTCAAGGCCACGGGGACACCCCAAAGGGGACATCTGTGGGGCCACCAGGTGCTCCTCAAAGCCATGGGGACATCCTAAAGGTCATGAGATGCTCCTCAAGGCCACGGGGACACCCCAAAAGCCACAGGATGCTCCTCAAGACCCAGAGATGCTCCTCACGGCCATGGGGACACCCCGAAGGCCACAAGAAGCTCCTCAAGGCCATGAGAAGCTCCTCAAGGCCATGGGGACACCCCAAAGGGGACACCTGTGGGGCCACCGGGTGCTCCTCAAGGCCGTGGGGACATCCTAAAGGCCATGAGATGTTCCTCAAGGCCATGGGGACACCCTGGAGGCCACGAGAAGCTCCTCAAGGCCATGAGATGTTCCTCAAGGCCACGGGGACACCCCAAAAGCCACAGAATGCTCCTCAAGACCAAGAGATGCTCCTCACGGCCATGGGGACACCCCGGAGGCCACAAGAAGCTCCTCAAGGCCATGGGGACACCCCAAAGGGGACATCTGTGGGGCCACCGGGTGCTCCTCAAGGCCGTGGGGACATCCTAAAGGCCATGAGATGTTCCTCAAGGCCATGGGGACATCCTGAAGGTCATGAGATGTTCCTCAAGGCCACGGGGACACCCCGGAGGCCACGAGAAGCTCCTCAAGGCCATGAGATGCTCCTCAAGGCCATGGGGACACCCCGGAGGCCACGAGAAGCTCCTCAAGGCCAGGAGATGTTCCTCAAGGCC
>NW_020455915.1:26844-27775 GCF_003342845.1 Nothoprocta perdicaria | reverse complement strand
GTCACGTGTGTCCCAGGTCACGTGTGTCCCAGGTCACGTGTGTCCCACGTCACGTGTCCCAGGTCACTTGTTTCCCAGGTCACGCGTGTCACAGATCCCGTGTCCCAGGTCACGTGTGTTCCAGGTCACGTGTGTCCCAGGTCACGTGTGTCCCAGGTCACGTGTGTCCCAGGTCACTTTTTTCCCAGGTCACACGTGTCACAGATCCCGTGTCCCAGGTCACGCGTGTCCCAGGTCACGTGTGTCCCACGTCACGTGTGTCCCAGGTCACACGTGTCCCAGGTCACGCGTGTCCCACGTCACGCGTGTCACGCGTGTCCCTGGGCCCCACGGGAGCCTCCCCACTCGGGAGGCCCCTTCAGCCTCCACCCCTGTCCCCCACAGGGCGGCCCCGGGGACCCGGTGACGGTGACACCCATGGAGGCCGCGGTGACGGYGACRYCCATGGAGGCCRCRGTGACACCCATGGAGGCCGTGGTGACGTCCATGGAGGCCGCGGTGACGGTGACGCCGCCGGAGGCCCCCGGCGCCCCCCGCGCCCTCCGGCTGCGCGTGTCCGACGTGGGCCTCCGCGAGGCCGCCCGCGGGCTGCTGCTCCGCGTGCTCCGGGCCTCCGTGGAGGAGGAGGAGGAGGAGGACGGGGCCTCCGTGGAGGAGGCGGCCCCGCCGCGCCGGGGGGGACCTCGGCCTCGAGCTGGGCCTCAACCCCAGGCTGGGCCTCAACCTCAGGTTGGGCCTCCACCCCAAGCTGGGCCTCAACCCAAACCTGGGCTCCAACCTCAAGCTGGGCCTCGACCTCCAGCTGGGCCTCAGTCCAGAGCTGGGCCTCAGCTCCACGCCGGGCCTCCTCCTCCGGCCCAAGCTGCTCCGTGGCCTCCGCCGGAGGGACCTCCCTGCCCACCGCGTGGGGAGGCACCACCGATGGAGGAGC
>NW_020455915.1:21214-24922 GCF_003342845.1 Nothoprocta perdicaria | reverse complement strand
GGCCTCCAACGGCGCTGCCGGCCTCTCGGCCTCCGCGGCGGCGCCGGGGCCTCCCGACCCCGATTGAAAGCGGCCGTCGGGGTGGAGGTCGTCGCGCGGCCTCCTGCTCCTCCCAAAGCCTCCTGAGATGTTTTTAATGGGGAAAAAAAGCGGAATTTTGGGCATGGCCTCTGTTGTGTTTCAATGGGGTGAGAGGCYGGGGAGATTCCGTAGGGTTTTTGGGGGGAATTCATGGTTTTGGGGGGATTATCGGTGCTGTTTTTGGTGGCCCTCGTTCCTCCYTGGGGATGGAGCCCCTTGGTCCAACCAGAGCTCCAGGTTCAGGTTGTCCTTCCTGGACGAGCCGGGGGACATCCCGGGATCATGGGAGACGATCACCTCAAACCAGCGAAACCCACAAAGCCACCAAAAAAGCAGCAAAACCCACAAAAAACCCACCCAAACCACACAAGGGCACCAAAAAAAGCAGCAAAACTCACAAAAAAAGGTCACTAAAACCCCACAAAACCACCGAAAAAGCACCAAAACCCACAAAAAGAGGGCAGTCGAACCCCACAAAAGCAGCAAAAAAGCAGTAAAACACACTAAAAAATCACCCAAATCCAGCAATGGCACCAAAAAAGCAGCAAAACACACAAAAAAAGAGCACTCAAACCCCAAAATACCAGAAAAAGCTACTTTAAAGCAGGAAAAAAGCTCCTGAACCTCACAGAAATATCTCAAAACACACACAAAAAGCTTATGTAGGAACACAAAAACAGTGGGTTTTTTTTTCACAAAGCCACAAAAACCGCAAGTTTTTTTTTGCACAAGAACTGTGCAAAAATTGGGTTTCTACTGCAGGAAGGGGGCGAGACCCGCAAATATTTGCAAATCCCCCAGAAGCACCATGAAAATCCTCAAAAAAGRAACACAGAAAGTCTCCAAATAAAGGAAAATCTGGAAAAAAAGACTTCTAAAAACAGGAAAACTAGGGAACCACAGCCAAAAAAAGTGGGGAAAAAAAAAGAAAATCAGCACTAAAACCCACAAAAAAAACCCAAAGCCACAAAAACTAGCAAAAAGCACCGCAAAATACTAAAATCCACGCACACAAAACCCAAAGAAATGCCACAAAAGCACGAAACACCCCCAAAGGAATCACAAAAAGCCAAAATATGCCCAAACCCTCAAAACTGTCACTGCCTTTTTCCTTATTTTTGCCCCCCTTTTTTTGGCCTTTTCCCCTCATTTTCGCCCCTTTTCCCTTCAATATTTCTTTTTTCTCCCCATTTTTATCTCGTTTCCCATTTCCCACTTATTTTCACCCCTTTTCATTATTTAATCTTAACTTTTTCCTCTTTTTCCCCTTATTTTTGCTCCCCCTTCCCCCTTTTCCCCCTTTTCCCCTTTTCCCTTATTTTTTGCTCCCTTTCCCCCCCTTTCCTCCTTATTTTTCCCTTTTTCCCTTTATTTTTGCTCCCCTTTCCCCATTTCCCTCCTTATTTTCACTCTTTTGCCCCCTTCCCACCTTACTTTTGCCCATTCTCCTCTTTTCCTTATTTGTCATTTCTCATTTCCCTTCATATTGCACTTTATTATATTTTCAAACTTCTATTATTATTTTTRTGACCCAAACTGCTGAAGTTGAGAGAAATCTCCCCAGCAAACGAATCCGCTGGGAAAACTCCAAGAAAAAAAATGTTAATTTTGGAACTTTTTTTTTTAAAAAAACTTTTAAATACAACATTAAAAATAGTTTAAAAAATATTTTTTAAAAGAGTTCCAAAATTAACATTAATTGTAGCATTTAAGTGCTGGCTCTCCCGGACGCCTGGGCCCCTCATAGACTAACACAGGAGGGTGTGGGGGGGTGCCRGACGCCCAGAATAAAAATATTTTTCCATTACTTCACAATTTTGGGGTGCGTTTTTCCGCWTCCCAACGCAGTAAAGAGAAAATAGGGAAAAAAACCACCCCRTTTTTGAGGGAAAACCCGCGGCTTTCCGCGCCCCGCCAACAAACAGACACCCAAAATGGCGGCTGCRCCGCTCCCCCACAGCGCCTCCCTCACCTCGCTCCCCATTCCCGCGCTGCGCTCCCATTGGCGGCTCCGCTCGCCGCTCTGCGCCGTGCCCGCCCCTGAARCGCTTCCATTGGCCGGCGCCGCGCGCGGCGCCCGCTGATTGGCTGCCGCGCTCAGGGCTGCGGGGCGGCATAGGCGTCCGAGCGCCCCAATTCCCTATTTACTTTTTTAGCGTTTTTGGCCGTTTCCGCCGTTTTTTCCCGGCGTTTTGGGGGGTTTTGGCGCGGTCATGAGCGGCGCAGGTGTCTGGGGATGCCCCACAGGGAAGCGGGGCCGGTTCCGGGGCTTCCCGCGGGGGAAGCGACTGCGGAGGAGGAACCGGGCGGCGGCGCCGGGTGGGGGGGGCTCGGGGACATGGGGGGGGGCATCGCTGTCCCCCCCATGTCCCTCTATGGGTTTGGGGACATCTGAGGTGTCCCCATCCCCCTATATCCCTCTATGGGCTAGGGGACATCGGGGGGTGTCCCTGTCCCCCCCCATGTCCCTCTATGGACTTGGGGACATCTCGGGTGTCCCTGTCCCCCCCATGTCCCTCTATGGGCTTGGGGACATTGGGGGTGTCCCCATCTGTGTCCCCCCATGTGCCTCCATGGGCTCAGGGACATTTCAGGTGTCCCTGTCCCCCTCCTTGTGTCCGTGTGTCCCTCCATGGGCTCGGGGACGTCCCGGGGGTCTCGGCTCTGTCCCCCTGTGTCCGTCTGTCCCCAGTCAATGGGCTTGGGGACATCATCCATCCCTCCATCCATCCCTCCCTCCCTCCATCCCTCCCTCCATCCATCCATGGATGGACCCCGGGTGATGGGGACACCTGAGATGTCCCCAAGCCCATGGAGGGTCCCAGAGGGATGGGGACACCGGGACATCCCCAAGCCCATAAGGGACCTGAGGGAATGGGGACACAGGGATGGGGACCCCGGGACGTCCCCAAGCTCATAGATGGACACAGGGGGATGTGGACACCCGAGATGCCCCCAAGCCCATAAGGGACCCAGGGGGATGGGGACACCCAAGATGTCCCCAAGCCCATAGAGGGACACAGGGTGGTGGGGACCCCAGAATGTCCCCAAGCCCATAGAGGGACAGAGGGGATGGGGACACCTG
Source organism: Nothoprocta perdicaria (assembly GCF_003342845.1). NCBI lineage: Eukaryota > Metazoa > Chordata > Aves > Tinamiformes > Tinamidae > Nothoprocta > Nothoprocta perdicaria. The sequence continues at coordinate 21,756 of NW_020455915.1, read as the reverse complement.
GGACATCCCCAAGCCCATAGACGGACACAGGGCAATGGGGACCCCAGGATGTCTCCAAGCCCATAGAGGGACATGGGGGGATGGGGACCCCAGGATGTCCCCAAGCCTGTAGGGGACACGGGGACGTGGGGGGATGGGGCCCCCGGGACGTCCCCCCGGCCGGTTCCTCTTCCCGTGGCCGCTTTCGCAAGCGCTTCCCGTGGGGCGGCGCCGGGGGCCCCGCGACGGGACGGGGACGGGGACAGAGCGAGGGGACGGGGACGGAGCGAGGGGACATCGCCGAGGCCGCTGCTCGTCACCGAGGCCCCCCACGAGGCGCCGTGAGTGCCGGGGGGCGCCGCGGGACCCCAAGGCCATGGAGGGACACATGGGGATGGGGATGGGGACACCTGGATGTCCCCAAGGTCATGGAGGGACACAGGGGGACAGGGATGGGGACACCTCAGATGTCTCCAAGACCATGGACACAGACAGGGTACAGGGATGGGGACACCTAGATGTCCCCAAGGCCATGGAGGGACACAAGGGGACAGAGCTGGGGT
>NW_020455915.1:18044-19350 GCF_003342845.1 Nothoprocta perdicaria | reverse complement strand
AGGTCCCTGAGCCCATGGATGGAGATGGGGGACACGGACACCGGGGACCTCCCCAAGCCCATAGGATGGAGGGATGGCCACGAGGAGGGCACAGAGACCCCCGGAGGGTCCCCCAAAACCCCGAGGGACCCCCGCGCGCCCCGCAGGTGACCATGGCCGGGTGGCCTCTGCTCGTGCTGCTGGCGCTGGCGGCGCTGGCGCCCGGCGGCTGCTACGAGACGCGCTACGAGAAGTTCCTGCGGCAGCACCTGGACCACCCGGGGCCGGCGGGGCCGCCGGGCGGGCGCTACTGCAGCACCCTGCTGCAGCGGCGCCGCGTCAACGGCCCCGGGCGGCCCTGCAAGCCCGTCAACACGTTCGTGCACGCGCCCGCCGCCGAGCTGCTGGCGCTGTGCGCCCCGCGCCACGGCCCGGCCCTGCGCACCACCGCCGCCGCCCTCGACGTCACCGCCTGCCGCGTGACCGGCGGCAGCGTCTACCACCCGTGCGCCTACCGCGCCGCCCGCCGGCACCAGCGCGTCGAGGTGGCCTGCGAGGACGGGCGCCCCGTGCACCTCAGCCGCACGCTGTGACGCGGCCCGGCCCCGCCGGCACGGCACCAATAAAAGCTACTGTCTGCATGGCTTGGGTCTGTTGGGGCCGTGCGCGGCGCCGCCTCCGGGGATGGAGGGGGACGGAAGGGGGAGGATGAGCGTTTAGCGATGGCCTTGGGGTCAACGCGTTGGGGTCAATGTGTTGGAGTCAACGTGTTGGGGTCAATGTGTTGGAGTCACCACGTTGGGGTCAATGCGATGGAGTCAACGTGCTGTAGTCAACATGTTGGGGTCAATGCGTTGGGGTCAATGCGTTGCGGTCAATGTGTTGGGGTTAACACGTTGGGGTCAATGCCTTGGGGTCAGTGTGATGGAGTCAACACGATGGAGTCAACATGTTGGGGTCAATGCGTTGAGGTCAATGTGTTGGAGTCAATGTGTTGGAGTCAACGCGATGGAGTCAACGTGATGGAGTCAATGTGTTGGGGTCAATGTGTTGGAGTCAACACATTGGGGTCAACATGTTGAAGTCAACGCGTTGGGGTCAATGTGTTGGAGTCAACGCGATGGAGTCGATGTGATTGAGTCAACACGTTGGAGTCAACGCGATGGAGTCAACGTGATTGAGTTAACACGTTGGAGTCAACGTGATGGAGTCAATGCGTTGGGGTCAATGTGTTGGAATCAACACGTTGGAGTCAACATGTTGGGGTCAAGCGTTGGTGTCAACTCATTGGAGTCAGTGCGTTGTAGTCAACACGTTGGAGTCAACG
>NW_020455915.1:14060-15214 GCF_003342845.1 Nothoprocta perdicaria | reverse complement strand
TAGGGTTTAGGGTTAGGGGTTAGCGTTAGGCTGTAGAATTTAGGCTTAGGGTTAGGGGTTAGCGTTTAGCGTTAGAGTTAGGCGTTAGKGTGTAGAGTTTAGGCTTAGSGTTTAGGGTTAGCGTTAGGGTTAGGGGTTAGGKTTACAGGTTAGGGTTAAGGTTAGAGGTTAGGGTTTAGAGTTTCGGGTCCGGGTTTATCGTTTAGGCTTAGGGTTAGGTTAGCGAAGAGCAGCGGGATCAGCCCAGCAGCCTCCTGGCTCTTCCTTGGCCCTCACAAGCCCCTCGCCCACGGTTTGGCCCTCCCACCGTGGCCGTGGTGAGACTTGGGTGCCTCCGCGGCCTCCCTCCTCGGTGGTTCAGGGGCCTCCCCGCCCGGCGTTACCTTTGACGAGGACGGCGGCCGCGGCGCTCACCACCGACGGGATCCAGCGGCCCTCGACCTCCTCCTCGTAGGCGCAGCTGAAGTTGCCCGTGTGGTTGCGAGTGCTCCGGGGGATGCAGAGGCGCGCGCCGGCCTCCGCCCCGGCCTCCACCTCGGCCCCGTCGCGGTAGAAGCGGAAGCGGCGGCGGGCGGCGCGGCCGGGCGGCGCGCACGTCAGGAGCAGCGGGGAGCCCTCGGCCACGACGCCGCCCGAGACGTTCAGCGTCAGCGTGGGGCGGGCGGGAGGCTCTGGATCGGGGAGAGGAGGACGGAGGTTGAGGGCCTCCTGCTTGGACCGGCCCGTCCGTGGTTACGGAGACCCGGAACGGGAGCGTGGGGGAGCGCGGAGCGAGCGGGACAGGTAGCCCTGCACGTAGTCTGGTTAGCCCTAAACCTAACCCTGGGTTAGGGTTATGGTTAGGGTTTAGGGTGAGGGGTTAGGGTTAGGGCTTATAGTTATGGTTAGGGTTAGGGGTTAGGGTTAGAGTTTAAGGTTAGGGTTAGGGCTTAGGGGTTAGGGTTAGAGTTTAGGGTTAGGGTTAGGGCTTAGGGGTTAGGGTTAGAGTTTAGGGTTAGGGTTAGGGCTTAGGGGTTAGGGTTAGAGCTTAGGGCTTAGGGGTTAGGGTTAGAGTTTAGGGTTATGGTTAGGGGTTAGGCTTAGGGGTTAGGGTTAGAATTTAGGGTTATGGTTAGGGGTTAGGGCTTAGGGGTTAGGGTTAGAGTTTAGGGTTA
>NW_020455915.1:9056-11290 GCF_003342845.1 Nothoprocta perdicaria | reverse complement strand
CCCTCATGTCTCCCATGTCCCTCAGGTCTCCCATGTCCCTCAGGTCTCCCATATCTCCCTTGTCTCCCATGTCCCTCATGTCTCCCATGTCCCTCATGTCTCCCATGTCCCTCAGGTCTCCCATGTCCCTCAGGTCTCCCATATCTCCCAGGTCTCCCATGTCCCTCATGTCTCCCATGTCCCTCATATCTCCCATGTCCCTCATGTCTCCCATGTCCCTCATGTCTCCCAGGTCTCCCATGTCCCTCATATCTCCCATGTCCCTCATGTCTCCCATGTCCCTCATGTCTCCCAGGTCTCCCAGGTCCCTCATGTCTCCCAGGTCTCATGTTTCTCAGGTCTCCCATGTCCCTCATGTCTCCCATGTCCCTCATGTCTCCCATGTCTCCCATGTCCCTCAGGTCTCCCATGTCCCTCAGGTCTCCCATATCTCCCATGCCTCCCATGTCCCTCATGTCTCCCATGTCTCCCACGTCTCCCACGTTCCTCATGTCTCCTATGTGTCTTCCCCAGCTTGGGCAAAGAAGGAGCCAACAGCAGAACCCCAGAAGAAGGGGACGTGGCAGAGGGAGCAGGCCCGAGGTGGCCACTCACCGAGCAGAGGCAGAAGGTAAGGAGGCTCCATACCGAGCCGGTCCCCGCGGGCTTGGGAGCGGCCGATGTCCCTCCTCCCGTCCCCGGCCGCAACGGGAAGAGGTCCCTGCCCCAACCCCTGTTCCCTCCCCTCCATCACATGAGCGCCGAGCGCTCGCCCGCGCCGCTCGCTGGACACGGAGGCGAGGAAGGATGGAAGGGAGGAAGGCAGAGGAGCATCTCCCACCGGAGGGGCCACCCCGTGGGGAAGCCCMTCCACTGGTCTCACTGGTTTTCCAGCCCATCAACTGGTTTGGAGATACCGAATTGACCCGGAGCAGTGGAGGGAAAGACGGAGGGGATGGGGTTGCGCCATCCCGTCATGCTCCGAGGTGTCCACTGCCGCTTGAGTCATCCGGCGTGGCGCAAGCGCCGGGTTGCGTGATCTTCTCGGCGTCGGCCACGGGCACTCCGGCCTCCCTTCCGAGAAGGCACCGGGTCCTCCTCTTGGGCGGCCCCCAAGCCTTGAGGGATCCCTGAAGGATGCTCTTCTCAGGGGTGGCCAGGGGTAGGACAAGGGGCAATGGGGACAAGTCGAAGCCCATGAAGATCCACCTCCGTGTGAGGAGGAACATGTTTGGTGGAGATCCACCTCCGTGTGAGGAGGAACTTGTGAGGCTGCCCAGGGAGGCTCCAGCTCTGGAGACCTCCCCAACCCACCTGGATGTGACCGGGTACTCTGGGTGTCCATGTGGAGCAGGGGTGGGACTGGGAGATCCCTAGAGGTCCSTYCCAACCTCAACCACTCTGGAATCCCGAGATTCTGGGATCTCCCCCTCTTTCCACCCATCCACGTCCTCCCTGAGGCCCTCGGAGTGTTGACRTGTCCTTAGGGCAGGACGTTCTCACAACAACCCTCTCCAAGTGAAGATGGAAGCAGCAGAGAAGTCATCTGCTGACTGCTGGGTTTCCTGTGCACGGCCGGAGGAACCACACGACGTTTCACTTCCCAAACCCTCTTCCTGAGGAACATCATCGGAACACCCCAAAGTTCCTCCTTTTCTTGGGCTGGCGCCACCCGCTCTTGGCTGGTTCCGGCTCCTATGAGCAGAGATCAACGTCTTGGGAAGACCCAACTTGGACTCCGAGGCCGGAGCGACCGGGAGAACCTGCAGGCGAAGCGTTGTTGCCTTCGTGAGGTGGTTTTAGGTGAGAAAGACAGAGATCGGGGGCTTTCTTAGGCCCAGGTTTATGGGTCATGGGCGGTCTCCTTAGGACTGTCCCTGACGCCCACCCAAAGCYGTTGGGTTGTCCTAAATTGGACCCGACTTGGTCCGAGCTCCCTACCTCCCTCCGCTCTCCCTTTGSGATTGAATTCGGGTGGAGCCATCAGGTCTCGAGGACCTTTCTTGGGACCTTCCCTCCTTCTTCTGACCCCCCTAACTCCAAGAAACATGGGTCCCATGGGTGCGTGTCCCCATGGGTTGCCAGTGGAGATCCAGGGATCACTGGAGAACCCTGGGGAGGTGACGAAGAAGGACGAGGAACCGAGGGAGGCCGCCCAGGACGCGTCCCACACTTGAGGGACCTGCCCACGTTGACCATCAAGGAGCAATGGACCATATAGGAGCGGCTGACCACCAAGGAGCGGTTGACCATGA
>NW_020455915.1:7017-8081 GCF_003342845.1 Nothoprocta perdicaria | reverse complement strand
GAATCAATAAAATTGAATCAATAAAATTGAATCAATAAAATTAGTTAAACATAGTTAATAAACATAGTTAATAAACATAGTTAATAAACATAGTTAATAAACATAGTTAATAAACATTAATTATAAAAACTAGGGCCTCGCAGCGAGAACGCGGCACCTCTGGTCGTCATCAGGCAGCGGGAGAAGAGGAAGATGAGGCCGTTGATGGTGAAGAAGGAGCCTCCAACCGCGGCCTCGCGGAGCCAGGCGGTTCTGGGGCCTGCGAGAGAGCGCGGAGGCCGGGACGGAGGCCGGGACGGAACGCGCGTTTAGGTGCYTTTTCAGCGATTTTTTGGGTGGAAAAACTCACTTTCGACCTCCACGCGGACGGGGCGGCTCTCCCGCGAGCGGACGGTGCGGCCGGCCCAGAAGATGAAGTAGGCGCACGTGTAGGAGCGGGCGGCCGCGGCGACGCGGAGGCCGGCGGCCCTGGCGCCCGCCGTGGGCACGGAGACGGCGAGGCCGCGGTCGCCGTAGAACTGGATCTCGCGGACGTGGAAGGCCGGCGCGGAGGGCGCGGAGCAGAGGAGCGCCAGGGGGTCCCCGGGGGCGTAGAGCGCCCGCCGCGGGGTCGCGCTGAGGACGGGCGCCGCGGGAGCCTCTGCAGAGGCCGCGCGGAGGCCGCGGGAGCCGAGCGAGAGCAGCGGAGGGCAGGAAAATAAATAGGAATGGAATGGGGATGTTTGGAAATTGAATAGGAATTCAATGGAAACATTTGGAAATTGAAAGGAAATGATTAAATGGAATGTAATAGAAGTGGAAATAATTAGGTGAAATAGAAATGGAAAATAAGTGAAAATAAAGTGGAAAAGAAATGAAAAATGAATTGAGAACGGGGAAAGAAAGAACGGGGAAAGAAAGAACGGGGAAAGAAAGAACGGGGAAAGAAAGAACGGGGAAAGAAAGAACGGGGAAAGAAAGAACGGGGAAAGAAAGAAATTGAAGTAAATTCAAAGATAAATTAAAAATAAAAAGAAATGAAAAAAAGAAATGAAAAATAAATGAAAAATAAATTGAAGTAAATT
>NW_020455915.1:3730-6655 GCF_003342845.1 Nothoprocta perdicaria | reverse complement strand
AACTAAAATAAACTAAAATAAACTAAAATAAACTAAAATACAATAATAGTAATAAATGGGAGCTGTGAAACTTCGGTGATGATAATAGCAATAAGAACAGCACCAGTGGGAGCTTGTATAATAATCATAAATAATAATGAAAATTAATAATTAATAGCTAATAATTGGTCATTAATAATTAATAATTAATAACTAATAATTGTTATTATTAATACCGGCCCCTAGGCAGAAGAAACCTCCCAGAAGGTGACATGTGACAACAGGATTTGAAAAGATACCCGTGATTTTGCTGGTTTGGGGGATTAACATAATTTTTTTAGCCACAAAATGCCCTTTTTTGGCAGGAAAACCGTGTCGTTCTCGGTTCTTCTGTTGTTCTCGGCTCTTTCTCGTCCCCCTCTAGGTCCTCATGGACCAAGGAGTGGCAGAAAGGGGCCGGCCGCCCAATGACGGGGCTCTCCATGAGGGCCCTCCATGAAGGCCCTCCATGAAGGCCCTCCATGAAGGCCCTCCATGAAGGCCCTCCATGAAGGCCCTCCATGAAGGCCCTCCATGAAGTTCTCCATGAAGGTCTCCATGAGGTTCTCCATGAAGGTCTCCATGAGGGCTCTCCATGAGGGCCTCCATGAGGGCCTCCATGAGGGCTCTCCATGAGGGCCTCCATGAGGGCTCTCCATGAGGCTCTCCATGAAGGCTCTCCATGAAGGCTCTCCATGAGGCTCTCCATGAGGGCTCCCCATGAAGGCCCTCCATGAAGGCCTCCATGAGGCTCTCCATGAAGGCCTCCATGAGGCTCTCCATGAAGGCCTCCATGAGGGCCTCCATGAAGGCTCCCCATGAGGGCTCTCCGTGAAGGCCTCCATGAGGGCTCTCCATGGAGCAGTGCCATGAAGAGCAGCCCAGATCCCACCACCAACCCAAGACCCCGCGAGGAACCTACCCTGGACATCAACGACAAGAGGGAGGCTCCGGTCGGAGCTGACGTTGCGCCCGGCCTCCAGCACCCAGTAGGCGCAGGTGTAGGCGCCGCGGGACGCTTTGGAGGCCGCGAGCTGGAGCCACGCCACGGGGAGGCCGGAGGGCGCCCGCGCGTAGACCCAGGCCCCGCTCCGCTTGGAGAAGCCGAAGCCGCCGACGGTCCTCGCGGTGGGCGCCGAGCAGCGCAGCGCCACCCGCTCCCCTTCGTAGTAGAGGCGGCGGCCGGGGTGCGCGGAGAGGCCGGGCCGCGGCGGAGGCTCTGCGAGGAGCCGGCGTGCGGAGGACGATGACGGCCTCGACCTCCATCCCGCCCCGTGGTTCCCGTTGGGCTTACCTAACGCGGCCGACGAGTGGAGGACGACTGCGAGAGACGGGGGTAAAGGAGACCGTGGAGGAGTCCGGCCTCCTCAAAGCGTGGAGGACGTTGARGATGAGGAGGAGGCTGCTCGGAGGAGGCAGGAACCACTCACCCATGAGGAGCAGGAGGGCAGGGAGCGCCATGGCGAGCGGGGCTGACCGGAGGCGGCCGCCGCGTCCTCCCCCGTGGGCCTCCTCCCGAGGGCRGGACCCGCCTCCGCGGAGGCCCGTGGTGGGCGGCTCCTCTGTGGAGACCATGAGATGGAAGGTGGAGATGGACGGGAGCAAAGGCCACCGGTCGCGCTCAGGGGGCCGCAATGACGAGGGGGAGGCAGTCCGGCCTCCCACGCCGGCCTCGGCGTGAAGGCAACCTCGGGACCTCTCCAAGCACGCAATGGTCTCAACACCTTCACCCCGATGCCCATCCCCTTCCAAGCGCCCAGAGAACTTCCAGCCTCGCCCTTAGCTGTGAAAAACAAACATCTCGGCGCGGGTTTTAACCAAACCCGCGGAAATTCCGCCCGACGACGAGGCCTCCTCAGCAGATACCACCGCGGCGCGTCCGCTGGCGTTGATTAGAGCTTGGGTTAGATGTCGCTTCCTGGTCGCCGGGCTCGTGGCTGGTATCAGCGGTGGCATCTTCTCTCTGGACGTTGGAGGCCGAGACACGAAGAAGAAGAACYAACCACGAGATGACCTGATAGGAGCGCGAGGATGACCGCGGAGCGAGGAGGGAGCAGATAAGCGCTCACGTTCCTCTCGCTGGTGGGCCAAGAGGAACCCAAGGGCTGGTTGGAGCTTGGACGGAGGCTCCGTTTCCTCTTGCGGTTTGGAGGCACCTCCCAAGCTCAAGAGCGGCCACGCGGGGAGACGCGGGGCCCGATTTTCCCAGAGACCGCCTTGTTTCGAGGAAAACAACCCAAAAAAGAACGCACAGAGAATTTTGCCTGATATTTGGGTTTTTTTTTCAATTTCAATGCTGAAATTTGGACGGGTCCACGCTCTCGACTCATCTCGTCTTGGGAGCATCTCGTCGCCATCTGGAAGAGGACGCGCGGTTGGGGTCACGCGCCGCTAATGACCTTCCCCGGGACAAACGGACCACCCAACTGCCCCCTGGCATGAGGACAAAGAGAATCGGGGCATTTTGGGCGAAAAAGAGGACAGCGGCGAGGTCCTGGGCGGGACCTTGTTGAGGAGACGATGRCTTGGCTTGGTCGTCGTCCCCTTGACGCCGTTGGCCCCGCGCCGCAAAGCCAAGCGGAGCCGGGCTGCACCTCGCGCGGTGGCAAATTTGGTGTGGAAACGCGTGAAAACCGCTGGAAAAAAAAGCCGTCGCTCTTAYGACGGGGTAGAGAGCGACCTCCGATGGTCGCGTGGGTGAAAAACAGGTCAAAAACGTGGGAAAAAGCGTGAAAAACGTGGGGAAAACATGGGRAAAACCTCCCATGGGAAGGGACGGGCAGCAGAGTTGGGCATTGGCGAAGCAGGGTCAGCACCACGTTGTGGAGGAGGCGCCGTTCGGCCCACGAAATCCGCATTCATGGTTGGACTTCTAAATAAGTATCTCCTTCCTCCCCCTCCTTCCTC
>NW_020455915.1:0-1695 GCF_003342845.1 Nothoprocta perdicaria | reverse complement strand
CCTTCCTCCTTTTTAGGAGAAGGAGATTTCTCCTAAAATCCCAAGCCTGATGCTGCCCTAAAGGCCCTCGTGGAGGCCCCTCGTGGAGGCCCCTCGTGGAGGCCCCTCGTGGAGGCCCCTCTACCCTCAAGGACAAAACACCAGAGCGCTTTTTCGGGGTTTTCACCCCATTTGCAGCCCTGGGTGGTGCCTTGACACCCAGCACCTGAAAGGGCCCGGAAAACTCCCACAAAGACATAAAACCACGACAATCCATTAAAAACCCAGCATTTTTTTTGGACCCCACGGGCCAAAACCGCTCCTTAGTGCCTAGACCTAAACTCCCAAGCCTCAAGCGCTAACCCAAAGAGAAGCAAAACCCCAAGCTCCTCTCACCTCTAATCCAGCCCTAATCCAGCCTATGTCCTTCCGTAGTCTTGCTTAAAAACCTTCCTCTTTGTCCTAAAGCAACAATGCAAAGCTGGGCCGAGCAGAAGACCCTCGAGGGCTGCTGGTGTTGAGGCCAGCTCAAAGCTCCTGCAGCTTAGGAAAGCTCCTGGGCCTGGCTAGGAAAGCGAGAGCTGAAGGAGCTCCTAGACCTGGGTTTATATAGGCCTGAGCCCAACCCTGCCGTGATCAATGCAAACAGCTGGGCAGTATTAAGGAGAAACGGGTGGAAAAAGAGTCAGTGGAGGGAAGGAGATGTTGGGCAAGAAAGAGAGGGATTGGGGCAGGGAGAAACGGAGGTATAGGGATTCCAGGGGGAGGATTAGTGGGGAGACAAGAAGGAAATACGGGAATATGAGGGAGAGATCCCCAAGGAAAATAATTCTTAGCGTAAGGGGGAGGCAGGGARTTTCTCTGGCCTCCCGTGGCCTCCGTGCACACGGTGCTGGGGGCCCCGTCGTGGCCGGGGGCGGCCCCGTGGGGTCTCCGCGTCCACGTGGTCGCGGGGGTGCTGGGGGCGTCTCTGGAGCCACGGGGGACTCCGTGTCCATGAGAGCCAAGGGGTCCTAAAAGTTCATGTGGGACTCACGGAGGCCGGGGGGCCAGCTGCGCATGGAGGCCCGTGGAGGCCGCACCAAAGATCGGAGGTCGGGGGAGACCAGCTGTGCATGGAGGCCCGGGGAGGCCGCACCAAAGATCGGAGGCCGGGGGAGACCAGCTGTGCATGGAGGCCCAGGGAGGCCGCACCAAAGATCGGAGGCCGGGGGAGGCCACTTGCACATGGAGGCCCGGGGAGGCCGCACCAAAGATCGGAGGCCGGGGGAGACCAGCTGTGCACGGAGGCCCGGGGAGGCCGCACCAAGGTCTGGAGGCTGTGAGGGGCCACTTGCACACGGAGGCCCGGGGAGGCCGCACCAAAGATCGGAGGTCGGGGGAGACCAGCTGTGCATGGAGGCCCGGGGAGGCCGCACCAAGGTTTGGAGGCCGGGGGAGGCCACTTGCACACGGAGGCCCGGGGAGGCCGCACCAAAGATCGGAGGCCGGGGGAGGCCAGCTGTGCACGGAGGCCCGGGGAGGCCGCACCAAAGTTTGGAGGCTGGGGGAGACCAGCTGTGCATGGAGGCCCAGGGAGGCCGCACCAAAGATTGGAGGCCGGGGGAGGCCAGCTGTGCATGGAGGCCCGGGGAGGCCGCACCAAGGTCTGGAGGCCCATATGTGGGGGGGTCCTGTTGCCCCTGTGAGGGTAAATACCCTTGGGGGGGGCCCTTA
>NW_020455914.1:2608-37397 GCF_003342845.1 Nothoprocta perdicaria | reverse complement strand
CCAGCTCCAAGCAGGAGAAGCTGAGAGAGACACCCTGAGAGATCCCATCAGCTGGGGAAGGGGCCAGGTTCAAAAGAGSCCTCCAGGAACCACAGCACTCTTGTCCTGCAGACAGACACTTACCGTGTCATGGGCTGGGAAGTTTCTTCCCGCAAGGAGCTCTTATTCGTCCTCCCATTCCCAACTGCCCTTCACTTAGGAGCGACTCATCCCAGCGTGGTGCCTGCGGGCAGTGCCCTGAGTCTTGGTGCTCCTTTAAGAGGGGCTGCTCCTGGGCAGAGCTTTCTCTCTCTGCAGCACCTGCCACGTTGCCAGGGGCTCCCGCAGTCCCAGGAGCCAGGCCCAGCTCAGGAGCAGGGCCCCAGCTGGAGACGGGACACTTTCTGTCCCCTGAGCAGCCTCCAGGGGTTTCTGGGGCTCCAGGGCTGTGAGAGGGGAAGCTGTTTGGGTGTCTACAGGGTGCATGGACATAGCTGCAGGTAGGAACCAGCAYAGGACAGGCTCTGCTCAACAGCTCAAAGCCACCAAAAGACTCAAACCACCAAAGGAGCAAAGGGGGTCTTCATCCTCTTGGTATGGCTGTTGCCTTTGCCACCAACTCAGACACCCTGAAAGGTGTCATATCATTGTCCTGCCCTGAGCACTGCACACCCCCACCCACACACTGTCCACAGGAAGACCTGGAAAATGTGGAGGAAACAAGACCCCTTCCCAGAAGCTTAGTGACTGAGCCCGGACATTTGGCCTGATAAAACACATCAAGGGTTAATGTGGCATCAGAGCCACCTGCATGTCTCCCCTGCCTACTTGTTATCAGTGAGGACAATTTTCTGCTCTAMTCAGCCCCTGGGGAGTCTTTGCTCTTAACAGCTAGCAGTGGGACCCATTAAAACTCAACCAAATGCTGGGGGTTGATTTTGACTTTGAATTCTTGCACATTTTGTTCAGTCTCCTCACAGTAACTGAGGTTCCTGGGCTCAGAACCRTACACACCATGGGGCTCATTAAAATATGAAAAGCTCTCACAAACCGTGGCTCTCCCTGTAATTTTCCTGAAGCAAATTGAAGTAAACATGGCAAACATGAAGCAAACAGGGCAAATTGGAGAGGTCTGGGGAGTATAGYTGAACAGTGGAGACATCAATAATATACAAGTATTTCTGCTTTTAAAACGTTTTATGTTATTTCAGGTTTCACATTTAAGAGCACCAGCATTCTGCAACTGGAATCAATCCAGATTGACTCCTATTGAAGTCTGGACATGTAGAAAACAAGGGTCCCAGACCTCAAGCACTGTAGGGACATTCTTCCACCCTCCTCCCCAACCTGCCATTGCTCTCATCTGCCACCTGGGACTTCCTTCACTCCTGTTAGTAGTTTCTCTGTTCTTCTGAAGTCAGCAGCTGAAGGTTACAGCTCATCTGCTCCAACACTCACCTGCTTCCCTTAGAAAACTATCTGCAAATAAACACTTTTTTTTTTCTCAATTGCAATGAAAATGAAATAAAGCATGAAATAATTTCATCAATACACATTGTCGTCTTGGAGTGTAGGCTAAGTCCTACGATGAAGTCCACTTAAGACAAGGGACAACCTTTCTGAAAGACAGAGCAAGCTTCAAACTTTCTGAAGTCCAAATCAGCAGCTGGGTTTCCGAGGGAACACAGAGGAACAGGAGGAGTTACAGTACTGCGGTTTCAAAATGGTCAACTTGTGTCCCATAAAGATGGTGTTAGAAGTTATGAAATTAAGCAGGACACTTGCAAATAGGAGAGTCATAGATTTTCCTGGATGCTCTGAGGAACTCAAGCATGACTTGGGGATGTCAAAGGAAACCCAATGCACCAACACCAAGAGCACTGGAGCTTCCTGAATCCTTGGGCTGGGAGCAGGAGGGGACAGCCACGTCTTACAGTTTCTGCATCAGGCCTTCAGCTCTACAACTTGTCATGGCTTCAAGGGAGCTCCCTAAACCAATACTTCCCATGACCCCAGTGCATACAGGAGACTAAGGAGACATGGAGAAGACAGGGGAGAGAAAAGGGAGAGACTCTAGGGTGCAGAATAGGCCTCCCTGTGCCACAGACAGGTTGCTAGAGGCTGAATAAGCAACCCAAAGAAAGGAGGAAGGACGTGCCTCCCTCTGCAGTGGCTTGGAAAGCCACATTTCTGACAAGMTTCAATAGCAATGGGGTTTGCCTTCTTYCAGATTTGCCCCAGGACAGGACAGGACATGGTCACCAACTTCAGAACAAGTTGAAATGCAGCTCCGGAGGCAAGTCAGTTCCTTACAGGCTCCATCTGAGAGCCTGGACAGCAGCGCTGCACTGGGTGGACCTGTTGTGAGACACCAAGTGTCAGAAGTGCAGGAGACCCAGGGTGCCCGGGCTCTACAGMTCCCAAAGAGAGGCAGGGGCTAGGAATGATAGCCAGGGGAAAACAATGCCTGGGGTGTCATGGAAAGCCCAAGGACTAAGTGAGGTCCAAGACGAGAAACGGCTTTCCTCACAGACAATCAAATAAAGCTGGCAAAATTCRTGGCATCTGGAAAAAARTCCACAGATGTRCTACSTGGCTTGACCAGGTAGCCTAGTTTTAGAGTCTAGTAGGAACCAATTTCCAATCTCAAGAYTTCTGGAAGGAAGAAATGTCTTAGGGACTGTAKGTATGTCAGGATGTGTATTTGCTTTTTTTCTGACACACCATCTCTATCGTACCAAAGACTATGAAACTTTRCTGAGGACTTTTSAAGGCAAAGAGACTGCAGAGCCTGTCTCTGAAGAGCACATTTCTTGAGACRGCAGTAGGAAATCCAATGCCCTGCTGAAGGCAGACACCAGCAGAGGAGGAATCTTGTGACCCTTTCCAGTAAACGTTCGATTATCTTTAAGGATGGGGATGTGAGAATCACTCTGGATTCCTGTGCCAGAGCTCGGACATGCTCATGGAGGAAAAGAGTGGTTCTCAACATCTAAGAAGAATTTCCTATTCTCTTTCTCTTTTTTTTTTTTTTTCCTACTTTTTCTCCCTTCACTCACTGTTGCCTTGCAAGCCATTCATGTGCCCCTCCAAGAAAATCCACCTGCTCTTAAGCCTCCACAAGGGAGTTGTGCACAGCATGAAGATTGGGCTGACTGCTCTTACACATCCAAAAACATGAGGGAGACCAAATTATGGCACAGTGACCCAGAGAGGTTCTCCAATCTCGTCCTATTCTCACAGATAATCTAAACTTCACTGGAAAAGGCCCAAAGACAGCACCTCTACTGGGACCTGCCTTCAGTAGAGTGTTCGATCCTGACCTCCAGAAGGCTTTAGAAAGCAGGCTCAAGGAATCTTCTATTCTGAGACACTTTTGAAAGGGACGTGTAGATCCAGAGCTACCATCTCCACCAGTGACCAAGGACAGGTATTTCAGAGCCACCCATCACCCTGAGAAGCCTCACTTCTTGGGAGGAGGCATTTCCRTGTCTGCAAGTGTCTGTGTAGTCAAAAAAGTGGAGAMATGGCTCTGAATGCTTTGATTAACTACCCATTTSCATGAAGAATCACAATGAATTGGGCTCTAGAATGGGAAGATGCAATGAGAATCCAGTATCAGCAGAAAACCTTTAAAGCRTAAGAWAAARTACTYCACCTGAGTGACTAACATCGCTAAGRTTCAGGACCTTCATAAGCTGCAAGCTTGAACATCAGCTGACAGAAACCACCCAACAGCCAGAACCCCTGGGTCACACCAGGATGCTCCAAGGAGAGAACAGGGCCACCAGCAGTCCTCCCCCAGGTCTCCCACAAGGACCCTGGGTGGCAGGCTGGGCTCTGGGAGCAGAGCTCTGCTCTCTCCACACACCTCCTCCCTTCCGAGCACCAAGACRCTGCGGACACCCCGCACCAGAGCACGCCACRACCWCCACACCTAAACAGAGGCTCCTCMGCCTACACCTGCCTCTGCATCAAGGACACACTGGGCTGAGCACCACACATGGCAGCACACAGGACACCCCAAAGGGCCACAAACCACAGCAAGCCCAATTCTCCATCCCTTCCATTCCCTCACAGTCCTCCAAGGCCTTGCAACAGGCACATGGGACTTCTCCTGACCCATCAGCTGCTCACATGAAGGTGACCTCCACAGGTGCCAACCCCACCACAGCCCTCATGCTGCACCATGGCCTTCAGAGTGAGCTTCTGCCTCCAAAGCCCTTCCCCACACACAAACCACTGCTGCTCCAGCAGCTCCTCTCACAACACACACCTCACAGCCAACACCCACGCCCACTGCCTGCTGCCGGCCTATCAGACACGCAGAAAGACATGACGTCACAGCCCCGTCACACACAGGTCTCTCTTGTCGTGGGGGCTGTGGGAGCTGTTGTGTGGGGCTTCCTCCAGCAGTGCCCACCGTGTCAGAGGAGAGGAGGGGGAGCCAGTGCCAGGGAAAACTGCCCTGGATTCCCTCCTCCTCCCCGTGACACCCACACGAGGGTTGGAGCTGCCCCATGGGAGCCTTGGGGCTGGAGGGAGCCCAGCCCGAGGGGTCCTGGCTGCCACATTGTCCCCCGAGCAAGGGGGGACCTTGAGGCCAGAGTCAAGCGGCAGCCCCACAGTTTTAGGTCATTGTCAGTGTCCGTTGGAAGGAAATGTTTCTTCCATGTTTCTGACCCATTGTGCAAGCAATTCCCGACACAGTATTTATGTCTTCCCTCTGCTGCTCATTCCTGGATCTGTGCTCTGTTTTCTAGGGACCTGGCAAAAAGCATAAAATATTCTGCTCTCCTGTTGTGAGAGAAGAAACACATAACAGATGGGAAGGCCATCTATTCTTCTTCAATAAAAATCACTATATTGACATTATTTATTATATAATTGAAACTAGTATATATTAAATGCAATTAATAAATGGTATTCATTCCCTTCCCCAATCTTGCAACTCAGGGCTGCACCCACAGGGCAGGGGCTCAGGGTGGTAAATGAGCGTGGGCAGAACCAAGCCCATGTCGTGAAGCCCAGCGCAAGACTCCCAAGGGTTTTGTCTTGTCCTGGGGGCCGTTTGGGGGTTGGCGGCACCTGGAGCTGAGGGGGTGTCAAACCCACTGTAGCAGCACGTGCTGCGTCACCCCCGTGCTGCTCTTGGCCCAGGACGGTCCTTGCAGTCCTGTGGGGAGGGGATTTGTGGCTGGGAAGGAGCTGGGATGCAGGGAGAGGATGGCAGGGCAGGGCAGCACCTGCTTCCCCGGCTGCCCGGGGCTCCAGCAGCTGCAGGAGGTGCCAAAGCCACAAAGAGAGCCGGGCTGCGAGTTGTGTCGCTGCCCTGGGCAGGAGACTGTTCCCATGGGCTGAGCTGATGGTCGAGCAGGTGGTCACGCTGGGGAGGAGAGCCTGAAAGGGGGAGCAACTCGGGAGGAGGATGACTCCAAAACGAGGGAGGAAGGGATGGCCTGGGGTGGCAAGGAATGGCCACGGGGTGATGTGGGAAAGGGGATCCAGGGGAGGGAGCAGCAGGATGCAAGGAGCTCTGCGTGGGGGTGAAGCAAGGGGAAGTCGGGAGTGCAGGGGTGAGGATGGGGGTCAGAGCAGCAGGGTGGTCTTGTGGTGGGGTCTGCTCTGGAGCCCTGACACAGGGCAGCGTTTGCAAGGCCCGGGGAGCGCAAAGCTGGGCAGAGGACACCTCATCTTGCACCCCAGGGAGCTGCTGAGGAGTGGGGAGAGGAGGCAAGGACGAGGGGCCTGGTGTCCCCATGGCCACCARCACCAGGGCTTTGTGATGGGGGTGGCATCGTGCCTGCAGGCCACTGTGATGGGGCAGTGCCCATGATGACGATGTCCCTGCTGGGGTCCTCACTGACTTTAGGGAAACTCCCAACAGCGTGTATTCAAGTGTGCTGCTTGGTGGACTCCAACAGTGAACCTCCTCATCTACAGCATGAGGAACAGGAACTCCCAGCTTGGGAATTTCAGATTGGACATTTGGATGAAGGAATGAAACTTGAAGGCTAGTGCTGTGGTGCAACAGGCCACTCAGGAGGAGTCAAGGATCATCCCATGGCTTTGTGTTTCAGGGATCAGGCAATGAAGATGGAGAGACAACAGTGAAGGGAAGGAGATCCTGCGTGAGGGCAAAATGGGGAAGCAGGATGGGTGTCTACAGGGTGCATGGACACAGCTGCAGGTATGAACCAGCATAGGACAGGCTCTGCTGGAAACAGACAAAGGCACTGCCAGGGCTCAAAGACACTGGAGGAGGTCTGTGTCCTCCTGGTATGGTTGTTGTCTCTGCTACCAACACAGACACCGGAAAGGTCTCGTATCATTGTCCTACACTGAGCATTGAACACCCCACTCCACACACTATCCCCAGGAAGACCTGGAAAACATGTGGAGAAAGGATCTCCCTTCCCAGAAACTCTGTGGCCGAGTTGGACATTTTGCCTCATAAAACACATCAAGGGTTAATGTGGCATCAGAGCCACCTGCACATTTCCTCTGCCTACCTGTTATCAGTGATGACACTGTTCTGCTCTAATCAGCCCCTGGAGACCCTTTGTTGTTAATGTTTATCAGTGGGACCCATTAAAGCTCTACAGAAGTTCATGATTCTGTTCATTCTTCTTCCAGTAACTGAGGTTCATGAATTCAGCACCAAATACACTATGGGGCTCATTAAAATAGGAAAAGCTCTCAGAAAGTCTCTCTTTCCCTGTAGTTTTCTTCAAGTCTTGCATGGGAAATTGGAGATATTTCCAGAGGGTAGCTGAATGGTGGAGACATCAACAATATAGAAGCATTTCTGTTTTTAAGGCTTTTTCTTTGTTATTATTGTTATTCAGCTTTCAGAGTAAGTGACAGCAGCATTCTCCAACTAGAATCAATCCAGAATGACTCCTAAAGAACTTTGGACATGTAGGAAAAGCAGTGTCCCAGAACTCAAGCACTCTATGAACACTCCTACTCCCTCCTCCTCAACCAGCCATTCTTCTCATCAGCCACCTGGGACTTCCATCACTCTTGTTGGAAGTTTCCCTGTTCCTCTCAAAGCTGCAATTGAACGTTACAGCTCATCTGTCCCAGCTCCCACTGCTTTCCTTAGAGAACTAGCTGCAAATAAGCACAGGATTATCCTTAATTGCAAAGAAACAAAAATAGAGCTTGTAAAAAAATTTCATAAAAAATTATTCTGCTCTTTGATTGTAGACTAAGTTCATGATGTCAGCAATGAGGTCCCCATGGCACAAGTGACAACCTTCCTAGAAGACAACCTTTCTGAGAGACAGGAAAGGCTAGATATAAGCAGAATTTAGGTTACAGGCTACCAAAATAGAGAACAAAATTTAAGCTCCCTGAAGTGTGAACAAGTGGGAATGGGAGAGCCATACAGCTCCTGGGGGTCCCAGGACATGATATGGTCCATGCTGCTCTTGGAGATCCTGGACTGGCTTGCGCTTCTTTACAAAAGCAGGAATAACTATGGATGCAAGACCCTGGAGAGGAGGGATTTTCTTGGCTGCTCGGAGAGATCCAAAGAAGGACTTGGGGAGGTCCAAGGAAAAGTAAATCACCAGCACCAAAAGTGTTCCTCTTCCCAAAGTCTCCCCTGAACCCTCAGCATGGGAACAGCATAGGACAGGGCAAACAGACTTCCTCTATCGGATCTTTAGCTCCTCAGCTTGTCATAGCTTCATGGGAGCTCCCTAAACCAATACTTCCCAGGACAGTGATGATGGATCATGTCGCGGCACGGGAAGACTCGGACACTCAATATGAGTCATAAGCAAGCTTCGTTTATTACAGATTCTAGTACATTTTTATACAGTAAGCTGTGCTCGTGTTCCCGACCAATCATAACTCCACACGCTCATCCCTTGTCACTATCCCACCACTTGTCTCCGGACTGCACGCAATCATTGGGCTGCAGTATGATCATGAAGTTGATTGGATAGTCCTGATGTAATCCTTAGAACTATGTTTCATTTACTTGACCTAGTTTAGTCTGGCTACCTCAGCAATTTACTGTACCTTGTTGTTCTGCATCAACAGCTTATTGTTCTTCTTGACCTTCATCAGCAGCTTACTGCACACACTTGTTAAGGGTCCCAACATCTCCCTGCTTTTTATTTATTTTTAAGGAGATCAATCCCAGATTTGCTTGGTAATTTGGTTAAGTCTATTCTATAATCATTATAATACCTGGTATCTGCATTGTGATATGTCAAACATAGTTAGTAGTATTATTGTAAATGTGATTCGGGTTTGAGAGAACCATCTCGAATCCTCTGACCTACACGATTAGCGAGACTGATCATACCCTCTTGGACAAGAGGTGACCGAAAGACTCCAAGCTTGTGGACGTCCTCATGGAGACAACGTAGGTCTCAATTGGAGTCTTTCCCCACCTCAGATCCATAATTATTTCACATCTGGCATGTCCTGACATGCCAGATTTAACTTTATTTAACTTTATTTAACTCAAGCATGTCCTGTCACATAGGGCCAGTATGTGACAGGAGGTGCATTTTGCTATGCACTTTCCTGGTGAGCGTGTGCACCCCCACCAGCGAGGGTCTCAGTCTCTTATTGGTTCCAGTTTGTACTGCTTATTATGTCAGCTGAGTTCTATGCTTGCCAAGATCTTTATTTGCAAGCTCAAGCATATCCACATGTCCTTTATCCCTTAGCCAATCTTCTACAATATTTCTATTTTGGACGACCATTGCTTGGTTTGTTGTCTGTGCTATATTTTTCATTATACAATGACAGGCTATTTTCACAATTATTATAATTGTTATTAAGATGCCAAGCCACTGCAAACCTTCCTTCACAATTGACATGAGCAAAGGTGAGAGACCTCCAAATAAAGATGAGAGCCAATTGTCCAATGGGTTATTGTCAACTGTAACCCTTTTTGTGTGGTCTTTTAGCCACTGCAATTGTTTGTGAATAGATTGGCTGTGGTCGGATAGATTGAAACAACATATTCCTTCAAGCTCTTCACAGCCATGTCCTTGTGCCAATAATAAAAAATCAATAGCTGCTCTATTCTGTAATACCGCATGTCTTAAGCTGCTCATGTCTTGTGCTAGTTCTATTAAAACCTCGGAGGTTGCATTGGCTTGTTTTACTGACCAGCAAGCTAGTCGCTTAATTTGTGATAAAGCTCCTGCAGTTCCTATTCCAGGCACCAGAGAAGCAAAGACACGTGCCGTAGCTGACCATAATTCAACGTTATCATTACAATCTTCTTGAAGTTGAGTAATTGATCTCCTGGATCTATGCGGAAACGATTGTGATAGATTTAGCCAGATCCTTTGTTCAATCGTTATCAGCGTTAGCTTTCCTATATAACAAGGTCCCCCATAGGCATTTGCTGGAATGCCAGCCCAGGCACGATCACCACAGATTAGATAGTACCCAGGAGCTAGCGCTTTAGCTGTTTTGTTATTCCATAATACCTTGTCAGTACCCTTGTATTCACCACCGTATGCATTGAGGATCTTGGATCGACTAATGTAACCGCAATGCTGGCCAACTTCGAACCCCTTACCATAAGGTGAAACTACGGTCCATCCTGTGGTATTAACAAAAGGGTTACTGGCCCCAGAGTATCCCAGCATACCAAGAAGTGTTGCCGCCTGGGCAGCATATCCACTATGATTTCCAAACATTATACACGTCTGGGTAGCATTTGTCAACCACCTTCTGAAATCATCAGGGTTTAATTCTGGAACGCCGACTAAGCACGTTTTGAATGGCTCCGTAGCAGTTGCCAAGCTTAGACAAAAATTTGTCTGATTCGTTTTGTTCGCCCATGCTACCCAGAGGTTCGTTTGTCCTGGGACTGGTACCGCCCACACTAACCGCAATAGGAGGCCTATTAATAACAGTTCTAACTCTGTAGTTCCACGCCCATTGCGGTCTGTAGCTCGCATTATATCTCAAACGGGTTACCAGCGTGGGTTCCTGAATCGTCTGGAACTTGCTGTAGATTGCGCTGGGTCGTCACCGGCCTAGTCCATTGACTCGGAACCCAGATGTTTCCTGAAGGGGTAGAAATGCAGAGATAACCGCGGCCTGCATAGATGACCTCAGCGGGACCATCCCATAAGCCAGTTGTAGGATCCCTGTATTTAACCCACATCCTTGGTGATTTCTTGTCACGAACAGATCCCGATTTGTGTCTTACTACCGGGGGCTCAGGTTGATCACCAAACACACATAAGTGGTTTAGAACAAACAACGCTTTATCCACCTTCTCCCTGGGATCTAAGATATCTTTGTACTTTTCAAGATAAAGTTTCAATGTTCCATTCGCTCGTTCAACTACTGTCTGGCCCGTGGGTGAATGCGCAATTCCTGTAATATGCTTTATATTGCATAGCTGCATAAACTGGGTGATTATCCTGCTAATATACGCAGGCCCATTATCTGTTTTAATGATCTGGGGCACTCCCATAACTGCAAAGCAGCTAGTAAGATGACGCTTTACATCCCTTACTTTTTCTCCTGGTTGTGGCGTGGCCCAAAGCATGTGACTATAGGTGTCAATAGTGACATGCAAGTATTTCAGCCTTCCCAAACTAGGGACATGGGTGATGTCCATTTGCCAAATCTCATTGGCCTTCAGGCCCTTGGGATTTACACCCATGCCTAACCCCAGACCCTTATTATGATAACTACAAATAGAACACGCCTTCACAATAGCTTTTGCCTCTTCCAGGGGAATGCCATATGCCTTGTGTAGTCCTCGCGCATTCTGGTGAAAATTCGCATGGGCCTCCCGAGCTCGAATATATGGGGATAGTGGCGCCTCTTGTATTAAGGACACCAACTGATCAGCTCTTGCATTGCCTTCTCCTAGGGCCTGATCCCATTGATGGCTCCTGATATGCAACACAGCATATCGAGCTGATATCTGAGCTATGGTTCTCTGCATTTGCATCAGTAGCTCTGCCAATCCCTTATTTTTCACTTCTCGCAGACTCGCGTCTTCAATGCATGCGGCTATTCCTGCAACATACAAAGAGTCAGTAACCACATTTAACGGTGTATCAAGCCAGCGCGCTAATGCCCACACTACAGCCCACAGTTCCAAGGTTTGTAATGAGTCAGACTGATGTGCAGTTAATATATGGTGATGCCATCCTCCTGCATCCCTCCAGGTCACAGCTGCTGTGCGCGATCGCTTTCCTGTATCCGTGAAGACTGTTATTGCCTCTTTCAAGGGCTATTGTGAGCGACGTGGTACCTCAATCCATCCCTTACTTGTCATCCATGAAAGAACGGGTGACTTCAGAGTTTTTACCGCAATGTCCGACCCATCTGAGAGGAGCGCTATTTGCAATTCTGGAGAATGAGCAAGGAACCAATTTAAATCTCCTTGCTTTAATGGCAACGAAATAGTTTCTGGGCCTTGCCCAGTAATTTGCAAAACTCACAGGCGACCTTTCCGAATTAGGTCTGCTAGAGTCCGAATTTTTTCTTGAATCGTTCGTTTGGGCTGCAATGGGGGCAATATCCATTCCAATACAATCCCCCGCTTTTATTTTATACTGTGTTAAGGCGCCAATCATGTGTTGTTCACCCAGTAGAATAGTGATAGCAATTGGAAGATTCTCTTGTCTTCTATGTGTAACATGCGAGGCAACCATTTCTGCAATATCCTGCAATACTTTTTGCTGTTGAGGAGTTATGACCACTTTGGCTGCAGGATCCATGCCTTTCAATAATGGCCGCAGGAATTCCAAAGAGTCGTTAGGAATCCCGACAGGTCGTAGCCACTGTAAGTCTCCCAATAGTCGCTGTGCATCATGTAGAGTATGAATATTAATGTCAATGGTTAGCTTTTGCGGCCTGATATATTGGTCCGTGATAGTCCACCCTAAGTATTTCCAAGGGCTGGACTCTTGTATTTTTTCTGTTGCAATCGTCAGCCCTTGCCTTTGCAGTTGTGCTGCCAGCTGTTCCTTTTGCCTCTGCGTAAACGGCCAGCTCTGAGCTAGGAGGATATCATCCATAGAGTGGTAGATGATGACCTCCGGCCAAGCCTCACGCAGTGGTTGCAAAGCCGCCCCTACATATAATTGACAAAGGGTAGGCAAATTCTTCATGCCCTGTGGAAGCACCGTCCATTCGAACCACTGGTCAGGTGCCTCATGATTTATTGCCGGTAGGGTAAATGCAAAGCGTTGCTTATCTTGTTCATGTAGGGAGATAGTGAAGAAACAATCCTTTAAATCGATAATCAGCAGGCACCACCCCTCCGGCAGCATGGCTGGATTGGGTAAACCGGGCTGCAATGCTCCCATGCTGTGCATTTGTGCGTTAACAGCTCTCAAATCATGTAACAACCTGTATTTTCCTGATTTCTTTTTTATTACGAAAATAGGGATATTCCAAGGGCTTGTGGATAACCTTAAATGCCCTTGATCAAATTGTTCTTGCGCTAATTCATGTGCTTGTAAAAGACTTTCCCTTTTGAAAGGCCACTGCTCAACCCATACTGGTTCTCCTGTTCTCCACCGTAAGGGGATTGGGAAAGTCCATGCAATGGCCATTATTGTAAAGGGAGCTCATTGGTAAGAACTACCCCCTTTTGGGCAAGAACGTCTCGCCCTATTAAGGCCTCTACTCCCTCAGGCAGTGGAAGCACAGATACAACACATTGTACCGTTCGTCTGTCCCTGGTAAGGTTTGTCGGTAAAGATTTCTTTGCGAGACTCATGCCCCCTACTCCTGCCACTGTGTCACTGGTCGTATGCATTGGCCATTGTGGTGGCCACTTCTGTTCCGCTATAACTGTAACATCAGCCCCAGTGTCCAACAATGCTATGATGGTAATCACCTGACTCTTCCATTGCAGGCTAATTTGCTTTTTTGGCCGCCGTCCCAAATCCACGGTCAGCAGCGATATTGCTCCCGTTGACCCAAAACTGGCATTACCACGAATGGGGGCTTCTGCAGCCATTTCCTTGCTGAGGTGTGGCAATGGTATTAATCGTGCAATGCGGGTCTTTGCTGGAATAAATATTGGTGGAAATAGCGTAGATACCATTATTTGTATTTCGCCAGTATAGTCCGCATCTATTAGTCCTGTAATGACAGTAAGTCCACTCATGACTGCTGAAGATGGTCCTATAAGCAACGCTCCCACCGGTTTTCCTTTCAGCAACACCGGCCTGTTTATTCCAGTAGCAATTCTCTGTGGCTTAGAGTCAATTAACGTGCAGTTTACTGATGTTGCCAAGTCCATGACGAGGCTTCCGCTGGTGGCAGGCCGTAGACTGGTTGCACTTGCGCTTGGGGTGTGTATGGGTTGTGGACCGCTATTTGTGTCTGAGCGCGAGGTCCCTTCGTGCTGGATTTCCAGTTTCCCGACGAGCGGCGACAAGCAGCTGTAGCATGCGAATCGTTACGACATTTCTGACACCATACAGGTCCATGTGAACAATCCCTCTGCATATGACCTGTGGCCCCACAGCGGAAGCACGTATACTTTGTCGTTCCCTTTTTTGCTGACTTATTTGCCGACGCTTGCAAGGGAGCAAGAGCTGCCAATACCTGACTCTGCATAGCTGTTGCCTGCTCCTTCATGCCACGCCCCAGTTCTTGCACAGCATTAACCAACATAGCCTGCGGACCATTTGGCACCTGCGACACGCGATTTAACAATTCCTCAATTGTCCGATCACCTGCCATAGTAACGATAATGCTCCTAACAGTAGCGTTACAATTCTGTAATGCACATTGCTTCAACAAAGCGCCTTGCATATACTCTGGCACACCCGCCGTCTGGATCGCATCCATAACTCAGTCAATGAAGCTACCAAAAGCTTCCTCTCTCCCTTGTTTGATTCCCATATACGAGGATGTGCCCCCTTTACTCTTTATCTTATCCAAAGCCGCTCTTGCTAGAGATTCTCTTTAAGTTAAGATTCTCTTAACTTATCAGGCCCTAAAAGTGCTTGCGCTTCAACCCTCAAGTAGGCTCCCAGCCCCATGAGTTCCTCAAGTGTTACCCCGAACAATGGATCTCCAGGCTGACACACAGCCGCTAACGTTGCTTGACAAGCAGCCTGCCAATAAACATTAAATAGCAGTTGCTGGTGTGGGGTAAGAATTAATCGCCTAAGACTCTTAATATCAGCAGGTAACAGAATATTGCCAGCCCAAATGTAATCCAACATCTGCCTCACTGGCTCACTGGAAACACCAGAATCACTGACATGGCTCTTAACTGTGTCAGTAACTTCCAATCAAGATTTGTGATACTGGCTGTAAGCCCTCCAGGGGCAGGCATATATACTACTGGAAATGCCTCAAGCATATCAATAGCTAACTCAGGCTTTCCTGCAGCCAAAGCCTGATCGGCTAAATTTTTCCACATTGCCCGCCGTCCGGCAGCAATCAAACGACCAGGCTCCTCTTCGGCAGCCGACTGGCCAGGCTTTTCTTTCCCCGTTGCATCCCTCTCCCCCTGAAGAGCCCAAAAGGCCAGATCCCATGGGGTCAAGAAGGGTGAAACAGGAGGTGGGGGAGCAGGGGGAGGGAGGACTGAAGGAGCAGCTTCAGCAGCCACTGGTCCTGCAGTCACCCCCTCCATCAGAACAAAAATTGTATTAGTAGCGGGAGGGAGGAGGCAATGGGACACCGTCTGTGCAGTCTCCTCCCTTTTCTGCATTGATGAGCCCCCAAGATGCGCGGAAGCGGCTAACGCGGCTCGTTGCTCAGCTACATGCTGTTGCAATGAATTAGCCACCGTACGCCAGTGTTTCCCTAGTTTCTTAGCTACTTTTTCATCTGCCAGTGTGGCTTCCCACAATTTATCACCAAATTTACGCCACTCCCCTTCATCAAAGACAGTGTTAGGATCATGAAAACATCCTTTTGCTGTTCCATATGCTAACAGCCCAGCCAATTCTTTACCTAGTTCCTTATCTAAAGCTCCCCACTTTTCTAAAAAGCATCGGAGTAAATCATATGCCGCTTGCCTCTCCATACCTGCCTCCGGCTAACCGCTGTCGGGTCAGCCGTTGCAACCCTTGCAAGGCGTCGGTAGTTCGGGGGCGGCGTCTTATCACCCGAACCCTGCTCTCAGGTCATCGGCGGCGTTTTATCAGCTGAACCCTGCTCTCAGGTCATCGGCAGCGTTTTATCAGCTGAATCCTGCTCTCAGGTTGGCAGCGGCGTTTTGTCAGCGGAACCCTGCTCTCAGGTCGTTGGCGGCGTTTTGTCAGCCGAGCCCTGCTCTCAGGTCGTCGTCGGCATTTTGTCAGCCGAGCCCTGCTCTCAAGTTGCCCAGGGCACAGAGCCAGCTCTGTCTGCCTCTTGTCATTTCAAGACTGACGTTTGGTCATACGATGCTGGACCTGGTTCCCGTCGGTACTGCAACCCGCTCTCGGGTCAATGCAGTTATTGCAGCCTGCTCTCAGGTCAGTGCAGCCCGCTGTCGGGTCCCTGTTCGGGCGCCATTTGTCGCAGCACGGGAAGACTCGGACACTCAATATGAGTCATAAGCAAGCTTCGTTTATTACAGATTCTAGTACATTTTTATACAGTAAGCTGTGCTCGTGTTCCCGACCAATCATAACTCCACACGCTCATCCCTCGTCACTATCCCGCCACTCGTCTCCAGACCGCACGCAATCATTGGGCTGCAGTATGATCATGAAGTTGATTGGATAGTCCTGATGTAATCCTTAAAACTATGTTTCATCTACTTGACCTAGTTTAGTCTGGCTACCTCAGCAATTTACTGTACCTTATGGTTCTGCATCAACAGCTTATTGTTCTTCTTGACCTTCATCAGCAGCTTACTGCACACACTTGTTAAAGATCCCAACATTAAAATAATCACCCCTTTTCTTTATCTCAAGAGAGCAGGAAAATGGATTCCAACATTGCAATTTCTTTCTTCACACAAGGACTTGCTATGAAATTTGGAAATGTCTCTCTGTGGAAGGCCCGATTCACACCTCTTAGCTAGGCAGGACACCAAGATCAGGACAAGAATTCAGTGCATTTAACCATGTTTTACATATTAGTTCAGATGAGTCAATCTGGGTATCTTACTGATTTGGAAGCACATGGACTGCAGAAGGATTCAGTTCCTTTCCCAGAACTCCACAAACATGGAGGTCACAAGATTCCCCTTGCCCAAGCTGAAGGTTGAACTACACCCATATCTGCAGGGRAGCTTGCTRTCTAAGGATCTGCACTAACCACCTAAACTGGACGGTGGGAGTCCGTTACTGGTGACACTTGGACAGAAGTGTTCCAAGGTATGAAGCTGTGTTTGTTGCCATAATGGAGCACGTGTTTTACCCAAATGCTTCTAGARTATCAGATGGGGGTCAGGTGGRGAACTTCCTTGGTTATCTCAAATGGCACTAGGTGCCCACTACTGGCAGAGCTCCACTCASAGTGAAGSTGGGACACATGGAGCTGGTGAGAGTGCAAATTGGAACGTAATTCWSTGCAGGCACTTGATTGAGTGACACTGAAGTAGGACAATGTCAAATGCCTGGAGTTTMTAGCACAACTGCAAGGGYGGGATCGATAGGAAAACTCTGCCTTTTTGGATGGAGAAAGACCCTTGGTATTCTCACATTTTCCTGTCTGTGATTAGACAGCTGAATCCCAGCACCACCTTTAGGGAAACTCCCAACACTCTGCATTCAAGCGTGCTGCTTGGTGGCCTCCAACAGTGAACTCCTTCATCTACGGCATGAGTAACAGGAGCTGCAACCACGYTGAAGCCMGACTTCCTCCTCCTTCTGCAACAGAGAGGAGTTAACCTAAGAGACCACTGCCCTGAMCTCCTTTGGATGCCTCCAGGGCAATGAGSAGAGTTTCCCTCTGCAGTGTCTCTTCTAGCATTGACACCAAAGGAGCTCAAGGGCAMAGAGTCAGGCCCAGAGGAGTACAGATGAGGTGKGACCAGGGGTCCTGTGTSCATTAGAAGAGCTCAGCTCCCTGTATACAGCCAGGGTGTCACCTCACACTCCTGGGATTCAGTGACATTCAGTTTGCTCCTGTGCACTCCACAAACTCAGAGCAGGATTCCCTTTCCCAATTTGTGGAGTGCATGAAATGGGTTTCAGCATGGGAGCTTCTTCTCTCAGCTCCCACTGTAGTTAGTGGAGATGGGGGAGGGAGGCAGATGTACACACAAACTTCCTCATTTCGACTTGAAAAGGAACAGAGGTGGTCCAAGATATGTGTAAGTGCCTTCTTGCGCTCGCAAAGAAATTGGAAGACCCATGTTCACCTAGGGCATCAGGCAGGTCTTCTTGGCACACAGACATCTCAGTGCCTACCACTCCCTAGAGCTCGACTCACTTAGAAGCTTAGAGCTGTGCAATTCCAGACATTGCAAAGAGCTTGTATAATTCAGTGCAGATACTTCAGAGCACACAAGGAAAACAGGCCAACATGTCAGATGCATGTTTTTATGGTGTCTCCAGCAAATGTCCTTGTTTCTCGAATATTCAAGAGCAAAACAACAGGAAAGTCAGGCCCTTCAGAAGTGTTTAGTGCTCCAACACCCTAGGAATCCTTGGTTTTCATACCTGCTACTCCGAAAATGACTCCTACCATTGCCTTCAGGAAAAGTTGCTCATCAGGAAGAGCTCTCTCTGTTTCAGTAAGCATCTTACTACTAGTGAAAGCCTGTAGGCATCTGGCCTTATTCACATGAGCATGTACCACTGCCTCATATGGCATCCCTCAAAACAGCCAGGAACTTTCCTTGGTAGTGGGAAATAGTATAAAATCATGAAACAGCCTGAAAAAATCCTCAGCTTGGGAATTTCAGATTGGACATTAGGGTAAAGGAATGACACTTAAAGGCTGTTGCTGTGGTGCAACAGGCCACCCAGGAAGAGACAAGGATCATCCCATGGCTTTGTGTATGAGGGAACAGGCAGTGAGGATGGAGACAACCACGAAGGGAAGGAGATCCCATGTGAGGGCAAAATGGGGAAGCAGGTTGGGTGTCTACAGGGTGCATGGACACAGCTGCAGGTAGGAACCAGCATAGGACAGGTTCTGCTGGAGACAGACAAAGGCCCTGCAAGGGCTCAACGACACCGGAGGAGGTCCGTGTCCTCTTGGTATGGCTGTTGTCTCTGCTACAAACACAGACAACGGAAAGGTCTGTGTCCTACACGGAGGATTGCACAACGCACTCCACACACTGTCCCCGAGAAGACCTGGAAAACATTTGGAGATTTCCCTTCCCAGAAACTCTGTGGTTGAGCTTGGACATTTTGCCTCATAAAACACATCAAGGGTTAATGTGGCATCAGAGCCACCTGTAKGTTTCCTCTGCCTSCCTGTTATCAGTGATGACAATGTTCTGCTCTAATCAGCCCCTGGAGACCCTTTGTTGTTAATGTTTATCAGTGGGACCCATTAAAGCTCTACAGAACTTAGTGCTTCTGTTCATTCTTCTTCCRGTGACTGAGGTTCATGAATTCAGCACCAAATMCACCATGGGGCTCATTAAAATAGGAAAAGCTCTCACAAAGCCTGTCTCTCCCTGTAATTTTCTTCAAGTCTTGCATGGCAAATTGGAGATATTTCCGGAGGGTAGCTGAATGGTGGAGACATCAACAATATAGAAGCATTACTGTTTTTAAAGCATTTTATTGTTACCGATGTGTAAGCATTCTCCAACTGGAATGTTGGAAGTGTACCGAATGTGTAAGCATTCTCCAACTGGAATCAATCCAGAATGACTCCTAATGAAGTCTGGACATGTAGGAAAAGCAGTGTCCCACACCTCAAGCACTGTAGGCACACTCCTATTTCCACCTCCCCAACTTGGCCATTCCTCTCATCAGCCACCTGGGACTTCCATYCCTCTTGTTAGAAGCTTCCCTGTTCCTCTGAAGGCTGCAATTGAAGGTTACAGCTCATCTGCCCCAGCTCCCACTGCTTTCCTTAGAGAACTAGCTGCAAATAAGCACAGGATTATCCTTAATTGCAAGGAAACAAAAATAGAACTTGTAAAAAATTCTTAAAAAATAATTATGCTCTTTGACTGTACACTAAGTCCATGATGTCAACAATGAGGTCCCCATGCCACAAGTGACAGCCTTCCTAGAAATTTTTTCTGAGAGATAGGAAAGGCTAGATAAAAGCAGAATTTAGGGGACAGGCTACCAAAAGACAGAGCAAGATTTAAAATCCCTAAGGTGTGAACACGCAGATGGGGCTCTGAGTAAAGAAAGACAAATGGGAGGCGTATCAATACTGCAGCTTTACAATATCCAGCTGCTGTGCTGKAAAGGTGAGGTGAGAAAGTGTCAATTTTAGAAGGACAAGTGGGAATGGGAGAGCCATACAGCTCCTGGGGGTCCCAGGACATGATATGGTCCATGCTGCTCTTGGAGATCCTGGGCTCGCTTGTGCTTCTTTACAAAAGTAGGAAAAACCTCCGACACAAGACCCTAGAGAGGAGGGATTCTCCTGGCTGCTCAGAGGGACCCAAAGAAGGACTTGRGGATGCCCAAGGAAAAGTAAATCACCGGCACCAAGAGCATTCCTCTTCCCAGAGACCTTCTTGAACTGTTCGGATTGGAGCTGGAGGAAAAAAACACAGTCCAGACTTCCCTCTATCAGGCCTTCAGCTCCCCAACTTGTCATAGCTTCCCAGGAGCTCCCTAAACCAATACTTCCCAGGACCGTGATGATGGATCAGACACAGAGAATAGAGGAGAGAAAGTGCAGAGATCCCAGGGTGCCGATTAGGGGTCACTGGGCCATAGACAAGATGCCAGGGGCTGAATAAGCATCTCAAAGAAAGGAGGAAAGGTGTGCTCCATTTTGAGGGGGCTCAGAAAGCCACATCTCTGACAAAATTGAAGGCGGATGGGAACTCCCTTCTGCAGGATTTGTCCCCGGACYGCGTAAAGACTAGGAAGAGATGAACTTGGAGAAGGTCATCTCACCTGCTGAGGCCACATCTGGAGTGCTGTAGCCAGTACTGGACTCCCTTCTACATGAAGGACATGGAACTAGTAGAGAGAGTTCAATGTGATGGGAGGGTGGTCAGCAAAACCACCGTGTTAGATTTCCAGAGGGCAGACTTTGGACTGTTTAGGACATTGGTTGTGAAAGTCCCTTGGGAGACAGTCCGGAGGAGCAAAGAGGTCCAGGAAAGCTGGTCTTTTTCTCCAGAAGGAAATCCTAAAGGTGCAGGAGAAGATTGTCAGACTCTCCCCATGTGCTGAAAGATGAGCCAGAAGGGACAAATACCAGCCTGTCTGAATWGGGAAATATTGCTGAGACTCTGGGAAAAAAAATAAGGCTTACCAACTTTGGAAGAAGGGGAAGGAAACTTGGGAAGAATACAAGGACATCCTTATAGTATGTAGGGAGGWAATGAAAAAGCTGAAAGTTCAGATGGAACTCAATCTGGGCACCGCAGCTTTTTTTCTTTTTTTTTTTAAAAAAAGAAACTTTCTACAAGTTTCTACACATACATTAACAAGAAGAGGAGGGCCAAGGAGAATCTCCTTGGAGATTGTCCAAGGAGAATCCTTTGCTGATCTGGCAGGGATCACTGACATCAAAGATGAGGATAAAGCTGAGGTGTTTAATGCCCTCTTTGCCTCAGTCTTCAACACACAGATCCCTTCTTCCTCAAGTAACTTGCCCTCTTGGGCTTGAAGACACCTGTGCAGAGCAGAATAAATGCCCCATAATTCAAGAAGAAACAGCCAGTGGCCTGSTACTCCACTTGGACTCTCACAGGTCCATCTATGGGTCCACAACGGATGCATGTGAGGGTTCTGAGGTAGCTGGTAGAAGTGCTCATGAAGCCGCTCTCCATCATCTATCAGCAGTCCTAGTCAATAGGGGAGGCCTAGATGACTGGATACGTGCCAGTGTGACACCCATCTCCATTCCCCAGATGGAGCACCTGGGGAATTACAAGTCTGTCACTGTGACCTCGTTATCAGAGAAGGTTACAGAGCAGGTCATCTTGAGGCCATTCCAATGGCATGTGCAGGACAAGCAGTGGATTAGGACCAGCCAAACCTTGTTCAGAAAAGGCAGGTGCTGCATGACCAACCTGATCTGCTTCTCTGATCAAGTGACCTCCTAGTGGATGAGGGAAAGGCTGCGGGTATGGTCTACTTAGACTTTAGTAAGGCCTATCTGTACAGTCCTACACTGTCTTTTCCTGGAGAAGCTGACAGCTCATGGCTTAGACAGGTGTACTCTTTGCTGGGTAAAAAACTGACTGGATAACCATGTCCAGAGAATGGTGGTGAAAGGACCTATATCYAGCTGGCRACCACTCATGAGCAGTGTTCCCCAAGGGTCCTGTATTGGGGACAGACCTCCTTAATATCTTTCTCAATGAGTTGCATGATGGGATTGAGTGCAACCTCAGCAAATTAGTGTGCCAGGTCCTGCACTTCAGTCACATGCAACACACCTCATGCAACTCGACAGGTTTGGGGCAGATTGGCTGCAGAGCTATGTGGCAGAAAATATCTGGGGGTGTCGGTTGGTAGTCATCTGACCATCACCCAGCAGGGTGTCCAGGTGGCCAAGGAGGCCAACAT
This sequence comes from Nothoprocta perdicaria, assembly GCF_003342845.1. Classification (NCBI taxonomy): domain Eukaryota; kingdom Metazoa; phylum Chordata; class Aves; order Tinamiformes; family Tinamidae; genus Nothoprocta; species Nothoprocta perdicaria. Next base: position 15,825 of record NW_020455914.1, on the reverse strand, counting down.
CATCCTGGCTTGTATGAGGAACAGTGTAGCCAGCACCTCAAATACTGTGCTCAGTTTTTGGTTCCTCACTACAAGAGTCACATGGAGGCCCTGGAGACTGTCAAAAGAATGGCAACAGAGCTGGTGATGGGTCTGGAGCTGAGACTTTATGAGAAGCAGGTGAGGGAGGAGAGGAGGCTTGGGGGAGATCTTACTACTTTCTATAACTACCTGAAAGGAGGTTGTAGTGAGGCAGAGGTCAATCTCTTCTCCAGAATAAATACTATTCGGGAGTGTTCAAAAAACATGTAGATGAGGCGCTTAGGAATATGGTTTAATAGGTATGTTGTTGAGGGGCTTAGAATGAGACTTGATGGTCTCAAAGGTCTTTTCCAACCATAAAGATTCAATGATTCTGTGGTCCTGGTGGGGCAGAGCTGGGAGAGTTCTTGTGGAGCTGCCTTGTGGTCTCCTGGGGGCTCCATATCTGTCTCCAGACATGTCATATGGCAGATACTGCTTGACCATTCACGACCTGCAGGAGCGCTCCCAAGTAAGAACTGAATCCAACCCTCATTCTCTAATATGTCACCTATGAGCTCACTGCATGAAACCCATGGAGAGGCATGGAAAAGCAACAAAGACTTTGAGGTTGAAAGTCCTTGAGCACATTCTTCACTCGAGCTGTGGAAGGAGAGCCAACATTCAAGCACTGCACTGAGGAAATGCCCTTTTATTAGAGTGAAGTCAGGACTGACACAGTGACAGACACATTCACAGCAGGTATCACAATCAGACAGTCTGGGTTCATCCAACTGGATAAGTTGGATGAATTTAAGCACCTACAGTAAATTAATTATTGTCATAAGAGAGAATTCCTAACAACAAAGATGTATAAGATGAATTAGAAAACACTTGTGAAGACAGATATTGAGCTTATTTCTGATGAACTAGTACAAAATGAACCCTTTTCCTCAGTGCATCCTGCAGCTCCCTGTTCCGCATGCTGTAGATCAGAGGGTTCAGGGTTGTGGGCAGCACTGAGTAGAGAACGGCCAACACCAGATCCAGAGTTGAAGATGAGATGGAGGGGGGCTTCAGGTAGGCAAACATTACAGTGCTGACAAACAGCGTGACCACAGCTAGATGTGGGAGACACATGGAAAAGGCTTTGTGGCGGCCCTGCTCAGAGGGGATCCTCAGAACAGCTCTGAAGATCTGCACGTAGGACACCACAATGAAAAGGAAACACCCCCAAATTAAACAAATACTAACCACAATAACTCCAGCTTCCCTGAGATAGGCATCTGTGCAGGCTAGCTTGAGGATCTGGGGGATTTCACAGAACTGCTGAACCACATTGCCTTGGCAGAGTGGTGTGGAAAATGTATTGGCAGTGTGCAGGAGGGAATAGAGAAATCCACTGGCCCAGGCAGCAGCTGCCTTTTTCCCACAAGCTCTTCTGTCCATGAGGGTCCTGTAGTGCAGGGGTTTGCAGATGGCCACATAACGGTCATAGGCCATGACTGTGAGGAGACAATACTCTGCTGCCATGAAAAAGACAAACAGAAAGACCTGTGCAACACATCCCCAGTAGGAAATGGCCCTGTTATCCCACAGAGAATTGGCCATGGATTTGGGGACAGTGGTGGAGATGGAGCTAAGGTCGAGGAGGGAGAGGTTGAGGAGGAAGAAGTACATGGGGGTGTGCAGGCGGTGGTCGCAAGCTACGGCTGTGATGATGAGGCCGTTGCCCAGCAGAGCAGTCAGGTAGACGCCCAGGAAAATGGAGAAGTGCAAGAGCTGCAGCTCCCGTGTGTCCGTGATTGGCAGGAGGAGGAACTCATAGAAGGAGCTGCCATTGAACATTTGCTCTTGGTGGACAGCACTGTCCAATGAGGGAAAAGCATCAACAAGGTAGAAAGGACTTCTCTGAGCAAAACTCATTTTGCTCTTCATAGTACCCCCGAAATGTCCTCCCTCCTTTACCTTGTTCAGCTCCCCTGTCTCATCTCTGGTTTGGGCTGGCTGAGTGTGCTCTCCCTCTGTGCTTGGGCAGCTCCAGAGCAGTCAGTCCTGCTCTTGTGGGTGGTTTAAATTGAGGTGTCAAATTGCTTCATGGATTTGGTGAGGAGACCTGGAGATGGGCACCTTGAACTGCATGTAGACGATTTGATCTAGTGACAGAGTAGGAATATTGTGTACTTACTGTTGCACAAGTGGCAGCTCTCATGTCAGCTCTGTTTAAAAGAGAAGATCCTTGGGAGGGATTCATTTCCCTCTCACATCCATCTGACCCTTTTCTTTCTCTTCACTGTTTCTTGACACATAGGAGTATCAAGTGGGAGAGGGAAGTTCCTGCCTTAACTGTAGCTGAGTCCCCATTCTTAGCTTCAGGTAGCAAGAACCAGACCAGCACGGAGAGGTGAAGAAATGAAGAGCATTAGTATGAACTTTCTGCCAAGGGAAAGTAAAAGGTAACACACAGAGGAGCACTGCGTAAAGTCTTCACCTCCCCAAACTGTTCAAGCCACCATTCAGACGGAAACACCTCAGGAAGGACCCTCTGTGTGCCCTTCTCCTGCAGCGTGAAAGGACCAGGCTGCAGGAGAGACCCAGCCCCTCGTCCACCAAGGACGGGGACTCATGACCTCAAAACCCCATGGCCTTGAGGGCTGGGAGAGGAGACACGGGGCTTTGCCAAGAAGAAGACATCTGCTCTGCAGGGACTGACCAAGGCTGATCCAAATCCTTCCCTCCCATAGCAATTGCCTTTCTAGTTCCCTCCCATTCACTGATCCTGTCTCAATGGATGGAGCTTTTCCTGCTGACAGCTGCTCCTCTCCCCCACVTCTTCTCCCTGTCACTGCCACACACCCCATCCCATCCCCTGGGCACTCACTCTGCCCTACAGCAGGATCCAGCAGCAGGGCGCTGGCCAGGGACATCTCCGTGTATGCGGGTGGGAGGGACCAGGGTCAGACAGACCCTGCTGAGGCCACACAAGGGAATGCTGGTGCTGTCTGCAGTCAGGGGAGGGCACAGGGCCTTGCTGAGGTTCCTCACACATCTCTCCATGGAAAAGACTAGAGGGTCAGGTTCCTGCTCTCACCTGGCATTTCCTTTCCATACACCCCCAGCTCTTCACAACCACAAGGACACAGGGAATCTCCTCATCTTTAACATTAACTGCCTGGACTGTCCTCTTCAAAAGCCCCTTCACAATATGACCCTGCCATCATGGGGGTCTCTCCTCACACCCAGACCTTCTCCCCGCAGGACAAGGGGTTTTCCCAGGCAGCGTGAGTGCTGACCCTCGCAGGTGGCACTCACTGCCCTGGGCACACAGCACCCTGGGGCGCACGGACACTGCTCGGCATTACAGCCCATGCACAACTGGGGACACTCCCTGGCTTCACACCCCTGCACCGTCCTGRGGAGAAGGCAGCCGTGATGCCCTGTCCCTCTGATGGTCTGGCTGGGAATCCCTGCACTTAAGCACCTCCAGCTCCAAGCAGGAGAAGCTGGGAGAGCCACCCTGAGAGATCCCATCAGCTGGGGAAGGGGCCAGGTTCAAAAGAGCCCTCCAGGAACCACAGCACTCTTGTCCTGCAGACAGACACTTACCGTGTCACACGGTGGGAGGTTTCTCCCTGCAAGGAGCTCTCATTTGTCCTCCCATTCCCAACTGTCCTTCACTGAGGAGCGACTCATCCCAGCCTGGTGCCTGCGGGCAGTGCCCTGAGTCTTGGTGCTCCTTTAAGAGGAGCTGCTCCTGGGCAGAGCTGTCTCTCTGCAGTGCCTGCCACATTGCCAGGGGCTCCTGCAGTCCCAGGAGCCAGGCCCAGCTCAGGAGCAGGGCCCCAGCTGGAGACGGGACAGTTTCTGCCCCCTGCGCAGCCTCCAGGGGTTTCTGGGGCTCCAGGGCTGTGAGAGGGGAAACTGTTTGAGTGTCTACAGGATGCATGGACACAGCTGCAGGTATGACCAATGTAGGACGGGCTCTGCTGGAGACAGACAAAGGCACTGCCTAGGCTCGAAGCCACCAAAGGAGGTCTTCATCCTCTTGGTATGGCTGTTGTCTCTACCACTGACAGAGGCTACCTGAAAGGTATCATATCATTTTCCTGCACTGAGCATTGCACACCACACCCCACACACTGTCCTCAAGAAGACCTGGAAAACGTGTGGGACAAAGAATCTCCCTTCCCAGAAGCTCAGTGGTCAAGTTGGAGATTTTGCCTCATAAAACACATCAAGGGTTAATGTGGCATCAGAGCCACCTGCACATTTCTTCTGCCTACCTATTATCAGTGATGACAATTTTCTGCTCTAATCAGACCCTGGGGAGCCTCTGCTGTTAACAGCTATCAGTGGGACCCATTAAAACTCAACCAAATGCTGGGGGTTCATTTTGACTTTGAATTCTTGCATGTTTTGTTCAGTCTCTTCACAGTAACTGAGGTTCAGGGACTCAGAACACCATGGGCCTCATTAAAATATGAAAAGCTCTCACAAACCATGGCTCTCCCAGTAATTTTCCTGAAATCCAGCGTGGCTAATTGGAGAGGTTTGTGGAGTTCAGCTGAAGGGTGCAGACATTAATAATATACAAGTATTTCTGCTTTTAAAGCATTTAATGTTATCACTGTTATTGAGCATTCAGCGTAACAGCAATAAGAAAACCAGTGTCCCAAACCTCAAGCACTCTATGGATGTTCTGCCTCCCTCCTTCCTAACCCTGCCATTTCTCTCTTCAGCCACCTGGGACTGCCGTCACTTGTTAGAAGCTTCCCTTTTCTACTGAAATTGGCAACTGAAGGTTACAGCTTGTCTGCCCCAACTCCCACCTGCTTTCCTTAGAGCACTAGCTGCAAATAAATAGAGGGTTTTTCTTAATTGCAAAGAAACAGAAAAAAAAAGTATGAAATTATTTCATAAAGACTATTGATGCTCTTCGAGTGTAGGCTAAGCTTTAAACTCCCTGATGTTCAATCCAGCAGCTGGGTCTCTGAGTGAACACAGAGGAACAGGAGGAGTCACAATACTGCGGTTTCACAATGGCCAACTCGTGTCCCATAAAGATGGTGTTAGAAATTATCAAATTAAGCAAGACATGTGGGAATGGGAGAGCCATACAGCTCCTGCGGGCCCTCGATCCTGATGTGGCACATGCTGCTTTTGGACATCACAGACTTGCCTGTGTCTCCCTCTACAGAGAATCATAAAATCACAGAATGCTTAAGGTTGCAAGAGACCTCCAGCGGTCATCTAGTGCAACCCCCCTGCTCACACAGGGTCACCTAGAGCATGTGCACAGGGCTGCATGCAAGTAGGTTTTGAACATCTCCAGAGAAGGAGACTCCACAATCTCTCTGGGCAGCCTGTTCCAGGGCTCTGTCACCCTCACTGTTAAGAATTTTTTACTTAAGTTCCTGTGGAACTTTTGGTGCCTCAGCTTGTGGCCGTTTCCTCTAGTCCTATCGCTGGCCACCACTGAAAAGAGGCCGGCCCCCTCCTCCTCACTGCCTCCCTTGAAGTATTTATACACACTGATCAGGTCCCGCCTCAGCCTTCTCTTCTCCAGGCTGAACAGGTCCAGCTCTCTCAGCCTTTCCTCATGTTCCAGGCAGATGTTCCAGGCCCCTGATCATCCTCGTAGCCCTGCGCTGGACTCTCTCCAGCAGCTCCACATCCCTCTTGTACTGGGGAGCCCAGAACTGGACACAGTCTCCAGATGTGGCCTCACCAGCGTGGTGTACAGGGGGATGATCACCTCCCTTGACCTGCTGGAGACGCCCTTCTTAATGCACCCCAGGATCCCGTTGGCCTTCTTGGCTACCATGTCCACCGTGCCACCCAGGTCCCTCTCTGTGGAGCTGCCCTCCAGAAAGTCTGTCCCCAGCCTGTACTGTGTCTGGGGTTATTCCTCCCCAAGTGCAGGACCCTGCACTTGCCCTTTTTGAACTTCATGAGATTTCTAACCGCCCAGTCTGTCCAAGTCTCTCTGGATGGCAGCGCAGCCCTCAGGGCTATCAGCTACTCCTCCCAGTTTCATATCATCAGCAAACTTGCTGAGGGAGTGCTCCATCCCTTCATCCAGGTCGTTAATGAATAAGTTGAATAGGACCAGACTAAGAACTGACCCCTTGGGGACACAGCTAACCACAGGCCTCCAGCCAGACTCTGCACCACTGATCACCAGCCTCTGAGCTCTGTCATCGAGCCAATTCCTAATCCACCTTTCTGTCCACTCATCTATCCCACACTTCCGCAGCTTGCCCAGGAGGATGGTGTGAGGGACGGTGTCAAAAGCCTTGCTGAAGTCCAGATAGATGACATCCACCGCTCTGCCCTCATCTATCCAGCTAGTCACTCCTTCATAGAAGGCGATCAGGTTAGTCAAGCATGATTTCCCTTTGGTGAATCCATGCTGGCTGCTCCTGGGCACCTTCTTCTCCTCCACGTGTCTGGAGATGGCAGCCAGGATGAACTATTCCATCACTTTCCCAGGGATGGAGGTGAGGCTCACTGGCCTGTAGTTGCCTGGGTCCTCCTTCTTGCCTTTTCTGAAGACCAGTGTGACACTGGCTTTCTTCCAGTTCTCCAGCATTTCCTCCGTTCTACAGGACCTTTCAAAGATGATGGCGAGCGACTTGGCTATGACATCCACCAGTTCCCGCAACACCCCGGGATGCATCCCATCAGGGCCCATGGATTTGTGGGGGGCGATTTTCCTTAGATGCTCTCTGACCCACTCTTCCTCTACCCAGGGCAAGCCTTCCTCTCTCTGGCTCTCTACTCTTCGGCTGTTGGGCACTCTCTACTGTTGTTGGGTGTGGGGATGAAGTGCCGCTTGAAAACTAACCAGCTCCCTGGGCCCATCTTCCTTCTAGAGCCCTAGCCCATGTGATCCTTCCAAGCAGGTCTCTGAAGAGACTAAAGTTGGCCCTTGAGAAGTTCGGGGTGGCAAGGCTACGTACTGCCCTGCCTCCTCCTCGTTGGATCCTGAAATCCACCAACTCGTGATCACTGCAGCCAAGGCTGCCCCTCACCTTCACATCTCCAACAAATAAGGTGAAATGCAGCTCCTGAGGCAAGTCACTTCCTTACCGGCTCCATACGGGAGCCTGGACAGCAGCGCTGCACTGTGTAGATCTGTCCTGAGACACCAAGTGTCAAAAGTGTGGGAGATCCAGGGTGCCAGAGCTCTACAGATCCAAAAGAGAGGCAGGGGCTAGGAACGATACCCAGGGGAAAACACTGCCAGGAGGTGTCATGGAAAGCCCAAGGACTAAGTGCGGTTCATGATGAGAAATGGCTTTCCTTACGGACAATCGAAGTAAAGCTGGCAAAATTCATGGGATCTGGAAGAACTTCCCCAGATTTGCCATCTGGCTTGACCCATGGTTTTGGAGCCTAGCAGGAACCAATGTTCAATCTCAAGCCCTCTGGAAGGAAGACATGTATTAAGGACTGCATGTATGTAAGGGTGTATGTTTGCTCTTTCTGACATACCCTCTTTATCCTACCTAAGACCATGAAACTTTGCTGAGGACTTTTAAAGGCAAAGAGATTGCAGAGCCTGTCTCTGAAGAGGAGATTTCTTGAGACAGCAGTAGGAAATCCTATGCCCTGCTGAAGGCAGGTGCCAATAGAGGAGGAATCTTGGGGCCCTTTCCAGTGAACTTGGGATTATCTTCGAGGATGGAGATGTGGGAATCTCTCTGGATCCCTATGCTCAGAAATGCTCATGGAGAAAAAGAGTGGTTCTCAACATCTAAGAAGAATTTCCTATTCTCTCTCTCTTTTTTTTTCACCTATTGTCTTTTTTTTCCCCCTGCAGGCCATTCATGAGACCCTCCAAGCAAATGCATCTGCTCAGAGCCCTCCACAAGGGAGTTGTGCACAGCATGAAGATCCCCCTTGGCATTCTCTGGTCTAGATTGAACAGACTGAGCTCTCCCAGCATCTACTTATCTGCACCACACTCCTGCCCATGACCATCTTGGTGTCCCTGTGCTGGAGCCCTCCTGTGTGTTTATTGCCTTGGTAGAACTGGAGAGACCAAATGGGATCTGCTGTAAAGACACGGTTCTCCACAGTGACAAAAGGCGGGGTACATTGTGTTGATGGCCAGGCTGACTGTGCTCTTACACACCCAAAATCATGAGGGAAGCCAAACTATGGCACAGTGACCGAGAAAGGTTCTCAGATCTCCTCCTATTCTCACAGATAATCTAAACTTCACTGGAAAAGGCCCAAAGACAGCAGCTCTACTGGGACCTGCCTTCAGTAGGGTGTGGGCTCCCTATCTCCAGAAGGCTTGGTGGTCTGCAGTGACACTCGATGCCAACTGTCCCTAGAGCTCCTGTCACTAAGGAGCTCAGTCCTGCACAAGTCCTGACATTGCAAAGAGCCCATGGAATTAATTCAGAGCAGACATGGGAGTTAGGCTGGGATATGGGAGCATCTCTGCTGTCCATTTCCAACCCTGCAGGTTTTCAAGGTGGGGTCAAGGCCTCAGAAACCTGGTCTCACCCCAAAGCTGACCCTGCAGGAAGCACATGCCATGTGCTATGTACTACGTAATACATGCCCTGTGCTATATGCTGTGGCTGTTGTCCAGGGTTTCTCTGGCTTCCCAGGGTTTCTCTGTCCATGCTTGGTCATTTTCCTTCATCAAGGCGGCAAGCAGCATCAGAGCCACCTGAGTGTTTCCTCCACCTGTTATCAGTTCTATAATGTTTTAGGTTTAATCAGCCCCTGATGAGTTGTTGTTGTTAATGGCCCTCAGTGGGACCCATTAATGCTCTGCAAAATGTTAGGGTTTGCTTCTGACATGCAATTCTGCAGTGCTTTCTTCAATTCTCTTTCAGCACCTGCAATTCATGCACTGAGCTCCAAGGACACCAGGGGGCTCATTAAAAAGCAAACACCCCTGACAAACAATCTCTATCTCCGCAATTTTCTTACACACTTTTCTAATAGAAGGCATTACAGAGTGTAGCTGAAAGGTGGAGACACCAATACCAGACAAGTATTTCTGCTTTTAAGGGTGTTCTTTCTTATCTTTATTACTGAAATTCAGGTTTTAGAGTAAGTGACAGCAACATTTGCCAACTGGTATCAATCCAGAGTGACTCCTAATGAAGTCAGGACATGCAGGAAAAGCAGCACCCCAGAGATCAGGGCTTCATGCACAAGCCTCCTCCCCATCTCCCCAGCCCAGACATTTCTCTCCTCAGCCTCACAGGACTTTCCATCACTCCTGTTAACAGCCTGCTTAAGGCTGCAAGTGAAGGTTACAGCTCAYCTGCCCCAATTGCCACCTGCTGAATGGAGATGACTCGCTGCAAAAAGGGACAGCGTTTTCTTTAGTTACAAAAAAAAAAAGAGAAAATAAAACATGGTACAGTTTTATAGAAAATAATGACACACTGCCTGTATCCAAAGTTTAAGAGCCTCCAATGAGGGCCCGTTGTCTCAAGGGACAGTGTTACTAGATATTTCTTTGAGAGACAGGAAAGGCTGGATATTAAGTGAATTAAGGACTTGACAGAGGGACAGACAACAGAGAGGCACCTCAAGTTTTAACTCCCTGCAGCACCAACCAGCAGCTGGGGCTCTGGGTGAACAGGGTGTTGGGAGGAATCACCCTGTTACAGTGCCCAGCCAGGGCCCTGCAGGGGATGTTAGAAACTGTCCATTTAAACAGGGCACGTGGCAATGGGAGAGCAACTCAGCTTGTGGGGGTCCCGGCCCTGCCAGGGACTCTGCTGCTCTTGTGGACATTGCACTGGGCTGCGCTGCTGGGCAAACATCAAGACAGGCCTTGATGCAGGAGCCTGGAGAAGAGGGATTATCCTGGGCACTCCCAGCGCCACAGGCAGCACTCGGGGGTGGCCACGGAAGCCCATCCCACCCATTTCAACACACTGCCCTTCCCACAGGGCTCCCTGGATCCTCACACTGGGTGTAGGAGAGGACACGGGGACAAAGCCACATCCCAGACTTGTCTCCACGAGGCCTTCCGCTCCACAACTCATCACAACTTCCCACGAGCTCCCAAACCCAGCGCTGCCCATGGGCCGGGCTGCCCTGAGGCCCCGCGACGCCTCTCACTGCTGCCCACAAGATGGCGCCGCCCACCGCAGGGGGAGGAGCTGCTGCCAGGGCAGGAGGGTGCAGTGTTGCCATGGCATCTGACAGCCAATGGATGTGCTGTGCATGAGGAGGTCCCTCCTGCCGCAGGCTCTGATAGGCCATCTGCAGGCAGAGGGAGTGGCTGCTACTTGTGAGGTCCCTCCTGAGGGCAGAGCTGCTTGGGCAGCAGCAGAGCTGGGTCTGCCTAGTGACTGTGATGTCACTGCTCCCGCAGYGCCTSMTAGGGCAGCAGCAGAGCTGGGTCTGCCTAGTGACTGTGACGTCACTGCTCCCGCAGCCCCTCCTAGGGCAGCAGCAGAGCTGGGTCTGCCTAGTGACTGTGAYGTCACTGCTCCCGCAGCCCCTCMTAGGGCAGCAGCAGGTCCCTGCCGGGCTGGGGGCTCTTGAGCTCCTCTGTGCTGAGCAGCTGCTGAGCCGGGACTGGGCTCGGGGCTGGGCAAGTTCTGGGGAAGCCATTTCTGTGCGAGAGGCTCCTGGGGTAGTGAGAGAGACCTGTGGGTGACGGGGCTGTGACATCATGTCTTTCTGCGTGTCTGATAGGCCGGCAGCAGGCAGTGGGCGTGGGCGTTGGCTGTGAGGTGTGTGTTGTGAGAGGAGCTGCTGGGGCAGCAGTGGTTYSTGTGTGGGGAAGGRCTTTGGAGGCAGCTGCTGTCTCTGAAGGCCATGGTGCAGCATGAGGGCTGTGGTGGGGTTGGCACCTGGGAGATCACCTCTGTGTGAGCAGCTGATGGGTCAGGAGAAGTCCCATGTGCCTGTTGCAAGGCCTTGGAGGAGTGTGAGGGAATGGAAGGAATGGAGAATTGGGCTTGCTGTGGTTTGTGGCCCTTTGGGGTGTCCTGTCTGCTGCCATGTGTGGTGTTCAGCCCAGTGTGTCCTTGATGCAGAGGCAGGTGTAGGCTGAGGAGCCTCCGTTTCCGTGTGGTGGTCGTGGCATGCTCTGGTGCGGGGTGTGCGCAGTGTCTTGGTGTTTGGAAGGTAGGAGGTGTSTGGAGAGAGCAGAGCTCTGCTCCCAGAGCCCAGCCTGTCACCCAGGGTCCTTGTGGGAGACCTGGGAGAGGACTGTTGGTGGCCCTGTTCTCTCCTTGGAGCATCCTGGAGTGACCCAGGGCTTCTGGCAGTTGGGTGGTTTCTGTCAGCTGATGTTCAGGTTTGCAGCTTCTGAGCGTCTTGGTGAATTCCTGAGTATTTGCCGTTTTAGTCACTCTGGTGGAGTAAGTTATTTTCACACTCCTTCAAAGGCTTTCTGCTGATCCTGCATCCTCATTGCATCTTYCCATCGCACATCCTAATCCATTGTGAATCCTCATGCAAATGAGTATCTAATCAAAGCCTTCAGAGCCATTTCTCCACTCTGTGCCTATGCAGACATTGGCACATGGGGAAATGCCCCCATGCAAGAAGTGAGTGCTCTCAAGGCGATGGGTGGCTTTGAGATACCTGCCCTTGGCAAGTGGTGCAGGTRTCAATTCCAAATGCTCAGCTCCTCCTGGAGAGAGTGTCAGAATAGCAGATTCTGACAGAGGCCCGCACACTGCAGCCCTGATGTCGAGGCTCCCGTATGGAGCCTRTAAGRCACTGACTTGCCTCAGGAGCTGCATTTTSAATTGTTCAGAAGTTGGTGAGAGCACAATCTTCCGGCTCCYCTACTGCTGAAATTTCCACCAGTCAACATTCCTCTTTCCAGACTGTTTACACAGTCCTGGGCAAATCTTGCAGAAGGGAGACCCTATTCCCCTTGAAGCTGGGCAGAKATGTGGCTTTGGAAGCCGCTGCAAAGCAAAGCACGTCCTTGCTCCTTTCTTTGGGTTGCTTATTCAGCCTSTAGCAACGTGTCTGTTGCTCAGAGATGCACTCTGGGGTCTCTCCCCTTTCTCTCCCCTGACTCCTCCATGTCTCCTCAGTCTGCTCTGTGCACTGGGATCATGGGAAGTATTGGTGTAGGGAGCTCCCTTGAAGTCATTACAAGTTGTGGAGCTGAAGGGCTGCTGGAGGAAGTCTGGGACGTGGCTGTTTCTCCTGCCTCCTCCTGCTCCCAGCCCTAGGGTTCAGGAAGCGCTAGTGTTTTKGGGGTTGTTGCACTGGGTTTCCTTTGACATCCCCAAATCCTGCTTGGAACACTCTGAGCAGCCAGGAAAATCCCTGCCCTCCAGAGTCTTGCATCAGAGGTTTTCCCTATTTGTGTAGAAAAGTGCAGGCAGGTCAAGAGATCTCCAGAAGCAGCATGTCCCACATCATGACCCAGGRCCTGCAGGAAGTGTATGGCCCTCCTCTTCACATGTGTCCTACTTAAACRTAAAATTTCTAATATGACCTTTACAGAACACAAGTTGGCCATTGTTAAATGGCAGTATTGTGAGTCCTGTTCCTTTTTGCCCAGTCAGAGACCCAGCTGCTGGTTTGTATTTCTGGGAGTTTAAAACTTRGCCTACACTCAAAGGGCATCATTAGTCTTTATAAAATGATTTCATGCTTTATTTCTGTTTCTTTGCAATTAGGAAGAATTTCTGTGTTTATTTGTAGCTAGTTCTGTATGGAAAGCAGGTGGGAATTGGGGCAGATGAGCTGTAACCTTCAGTTGYCAATTTCAGTAGAACAGGAAAGCTTCCAACAAGAGTGATGGAAGTCCCAGGTGGCTGATGAGAGGAATGGCAGGCTGGGGAGGTGAGARTAGGAGTGTCCATAGAGTSCTTGAGGTCTGGGACACTGGTTTTCCTACATGTCCAGACTCTATTAGGAGTCATTCTGGATTGATTCCAGTTGGAGAATGCTGCTGTCCCTTACTCTGTAACAATGAAAAGCTTTAAAAACAGAAATGCTTCTATATYATTGATGTCTCCACCATTCAGCTACMCTCTTGAAATATCTCCAATTTGCCATGCAAGACTTGAAGAAAATTACAGGGTGACATTGGTTTTGTGAGAGCTTTTCCTATTTTAATGAGCCCCATGGTGTATTTGGTGCTTTATTCATGAACTGGAATGTTACTGGAAGAAGAATGAACAGAAGCACTAAGTTCTGTAGAGCTTTAATGGGTCCCACTGATAAACATTAACAACAAAGGGTCTCCAGGG
>NW_020455914.1:0-1803 GCF_003342845.1 Nothoprocta perdicaria | reverse complement strand
AGAGAGAGCTTTTTGATGAGCAACTTATCCTGAAGGCAATGGTAGGAGTAATTTTCAGAGTAGCAGGTATGAAAACCAAGGATTCCTAGGGTGTTGGCCCACTAAGCCCTTCTGAAGGGCCTGAGTTTCCTGTTGTTTTGCTCTTGAATATTCTAGAAACATGGACATTTTGTTGGAGACACCATGACACCATGCATCTGACATGTTGGCCTGTTTTCCTTGTGTGGTCTGAAGTATCTGCACTGAATTATACAAGCCCTTTGCAATGTCTGGGATTGCACAGCTCTAAGCTTCTAAGGGAGTGGAGCTCTAGGGAGTAGTAGGCACTGAGATGTCCGTGTGCCAAGAAGACCTGCCTGATGCCCTAGGTGGACATGTGTCTTCCAATTGCTCTGCCAGAGCAAGGAGGCAGTTGCACATGTCTGGGACCACTTCTCTTCCTTTTAAATCCAAAGGAGTGAGTTCGTGTGTGCATCTGCCTCTCTCCCCCATCTCCACTAACTATAGTGGGAGCTGAGAGAAGAAGCTCCCATGCAGGCAGGCTTTTTGTGCACCCCAAAATTGGGCCAAGGGAATCCTGCTCTGAGTTTATGGAGTGCACAGGAGCAAACTGAATGTCACTGCATCCCAGGAGTGTGAGGAGACACCCTGGCTGTATACTGGGAGCTGAGCTGTCCTAATGGACACAGGACCCATGGTCCCACCTGATCTGTACTCCTCTGGCCTGACTCTGTGCCCTTGAGCTCCTTTGGTGTCAATGCTAGAAGACACACTGCAAAGGGAAACTCTCCTCATYGCCCCAGGGGCATCCACAGGAGTYCAGAGCAGTGGGCTCTTATGTTAACCCCTTTCTATTGAAGGAGGAAGAAGCCTGTCCACAATGTGGATGCAGCTCCTGTTCCTCATGCCGTAGATGAGGGTGTTCACATTTGGAGACCACCAAGCAGCACACTTGAATGCAGACTGTTGGGAGTTTCCTTAAAGGCTGTGGTGGGATTCAGCTGTCTAATCAGAGACAGGAAAACCCGAGAGAAACAAGGGTCTTTGCCCATCTAAATAGGCAGAGTTTTCCTATCGATCCCTCCCTTGCAGTTGTGCTAGAAACTCCAGGCATCTGACCTATCCCTCCTTCAGTGTCACTGAATCAAGTGCCTGCACTGAATTACATTCCAGATTGCACTCTCACCAGCTCCATGTGTCCCAGCTTCAGTATGAGTGGAGCTTTGCCASTAGTGGGCACCTAGTGCCATTTGAGATAATCAAGGAAGTTCCCCACCTGGCCCCCATCTGATGCTGTAGAAGCATTTGAGTAACACATGTGCTCCATCAGAACAATAGACACTACTTCATGGCTTGGCCCACTTCTGTCCAAGTGTCACCAGTAACAGACTCCCACCATCCAGTTTAGATGATTACAGCAAATGCCCATGGAGACATTGGTGTAGTTCAAGCTTCAGCTTTGGGCAAGGGGAATCTTGTGACCGCCATGTTTGTGGAATTCTGGGAAAGGAACTGAATCCTTCTGCAGTCCATGTGCTTCTAAATCAACATAAGATGCCCAGATTAACTCATCTGAACCAATATCTAAAACACGATTAAGTGAACTCTGTCCTTGCCCTGATCTTGGTGTCCTGACTAGCCAAGAGATGTGAATCGGGGCTTCCACAGAGAGTCATTTCCAAATTTTCTAGTCATCCTCCGATAAAAGAAATTGCAATGTTGGAATCCATTTCACTGCTCTCTTGAGATAAAGAAAAGGCGGGATTATGTTAATTGCTTGCAGTGACCATTTCCCAGGAGGAA
>NW_020455913.1:35117-36810 GCF_003342845.1 Nothoprocta perdicaria | reverse complement strand
CCATCATACAGGTTATGTAGCACTAATACTATGTATTTTTAATTCTTTTGACTTTTCTCTCTTATGTTAATGTTAGAAAAATACATGTTCTGGTTCATGGCAATTGTTCCCAGTAATAGCTCTCTTGAATATCACCAGAAGAGTGTGTTGAGGCACAAGGCGAGGATTGCCCCTTCATCATCAGAAATGGGGGAACCTCACAGCCTCCTTGTCTCATCTCCCTTGGAGGCCCTCAATACAATGAGGAGAATGAATATCCCTTGGCAGTGTCTCCCTCACCACTGCCACCAAGGGGCAGCAACAAGTCAAGATGGGGTGAGATCATGGGTGTCACCCATGAGGAGAGCCCAGCACCCCTTGGACAAAGGAGTTCCCCTCTCCTGTCACGGTGGCAGCCGACTGTCACTGTGGGCCACTCCCTGTTGTGCTGTCCTGCCAACTACACCAAATGTTCCCATTGCACTATCTGCCCTTAAAGGACAGACAGTAAAATAATGCAGAGAGGCTTTAGCTAGTTGCTTTTATTCACCAGCACAGGATCTTTTCAATGAAAACATCCAGCATTAACCGGGACGACTGTTACAGGAATTAGCTGATCGATTAGTAAACAGGAATTCCATAGAGAAGGAAAAGAAAAATAAATCAAATAGAGCTAAATAAGAAGAAAAGTAAAATAGAATAGTGTCGCGGAAAGGGTTACAGAATCACAGAATCACAGAATATTCAAGGTTGGAAGGGACCTCTAGAGATCATCTAGTTCAACCTTCCCGCTCAAGCAGGCACACCTAGAGCATGTGGCACAGGGTGGCATCCAGGCGCGTTTTTAGACTGCCACAGTCATAGATTTCGAAGTCTGGGACGGACTGGGAGTAGTGTTGTGGGATTGGGCCACTCAAGATGACCAAACAGTTGTTTAGTCTGGGACAAACTGCTGGGACCCTGGCACACGGCTTATGAGGCGTTACGGAATATTCTGGAAAAGGAGATAGGCTGGTGCCCTCGGCTCCTGCCATGACTTCTGTCCACCCACCATATGCTGATATGATGACTGAGGAGTTACCGTACCTGAGAAGGTATTCTCGAGACGGATTCACGCCTGATCCACAGTGGGACAAAAGAGGGAAAGAAAGTTTAAAGGATTCTTGCCTGATGGACAAAACCAGCCTTGCAATCTACATCATCGCAGCCTGCACCCTTGGAGTCAACGTCTGGGCCCCAAGAAGAGCAACGGGGAGTAATGTATGGGTTACTTTAGCTCAGACGTTGAACTTAACCACGAGGTGTCTATCTACAGCTACACCTGCGGCCCCATTTTCCACATGCCTAGTGGGAATGCCTGCCGGCAGATGGGAATGGCGGATGGTCGCGGGTCATGCTCGACATCAGGGGTTTAATTGTAATGACACATGTGAGTTATGGGCGGACGGCAACAACTCAGTAATGGTCAATGGGACTGACTTTGGAGGAAATTGGGCACAAAATGGGTGTAATCAAGGTAAACTCAAGGATGTGGGGTGCAGCGGGGGCGTCGAGATGGGGAAGGAACCAAATCTCAGATGGATCTGGCTTAATGAGACATCAGAAACCCCCACAGAACCAGCAGAGCTAGATTTACTGGGCTCCATCCAAATGGATTGGTGCATAATGTTTAATTATACTGGATTGACTGATACGAGCCCCAAATACCCTGATA
>NW_020455913.1:30780-32207 GCF_003342845.1 Nothoprocta perdicaria | reverse complement strand
TGTGAGAGGAGCTGCTGGGGCAGCAGTGGTTCCTGTGTGGGGAAGGGCTTTGGAGGCAGCTGCTCACTCTGAAGGCCATGGTGCAGCATGAGGGCTGTGGAGGGGTTGGCACCTGGGAGGTGACCTCCCTCTGAACAACTGATGGGTCAGGAGAAGTCCCGTGTGCCTGTTGCAAGGCCTTGGAGGAGTGTGAGGGAATGGAAGTGATGGAGAATTGGGCTTGCTGTGGTTTGGTGTCCTGTCTGCTGCCATGTGTGGTGCTCAGCCCAGTGTGTCCTTGATGCAGCGGCAGGTGCAGGCTGAGGAGCCTCTGTTTAGGTGTGGTGGTTGTGGCATGCTCTGGTGCGGGGTGTCCGCAGTGTCTTGGTGTTCGGGAGGGAGGAGGTGTCTGGAGAGGGCAGAGCTCTTTTCGCAGAGCCCAGCCTGTCACCCAGGGTCCTTGTGGGAGACCTGGGGGAGGACWGTTGGTGACCCTGTTCTCTCCTTGGAGCATCGTGATGTGACCCAGGGGTTCTGGCTGTTGGGTGGTTTCTGWCAGCTGATGTTCAAGCTTGCAGCTTATGAAGGTCCTGAACCTTAGCGATGTTAGTCACTCAGGTGGAGTATGTTATCTTATGCTTTAAAGGCTTTCTGTTGATGCTGGATTCTCATTGCATCTTCCTATTCTAGACCCTAACTCATTGTGATCCCTCACGCAAATGGGTAGTTCATCAAAGCAGTTTGAGCCATTTCTCTGCTTTGTGCCTACGCAGACACTTGCAGACACGGAAATTCCTCCTCCCAAGAAGTGAGGCCTCTCAGGGCAATGGGTGGCTCGGAGATACCTGTCCTTGGTCAGTGATGGAGGCAACAGTTCCCAGTTAATAGGTCCCTCTGGAAAGAGTCTGAGAAGACTTGGGGCTGCTTTTAGGGTGGCATCTGGTGGTAGGGATCCAACAGGTTAGTGAAGACAGGTCCCAGTTGAGGTGTTATCTTCGGGCCTTTCCAGTGAGATTTTGATTATATTTGAGGATAGGAGAAGATCAGAGAACCTTTGGGGCCCTGTGCTATCATTTGGCCTTCCTCGTCCATTTCTATTTGAGAGAGCACAGCCAGGATGGCCTGTGACACATTCTGTCCCACTTTGGCCCTGTGGAGATTGTGTTTGTACACCGGATCCCATTTTGTCACTCCTGTTCTGCAAAGGCATTAAAACACAGGTGGGAGTCCAGGACAGGGACACTGAGATGGTCAGGGACCAGAGTGTGGTGCACATAAGAGATACTGGGAGAGCTGGATCTGTTCAACCTAGAGCAAAGAATGTCAAGGGGGATCTTCCTGCTCTACACAGCTCCCATGTGGAGGACATAGAGCAGCTGGGTTTTCTTGGAGGGTCACACTAATGGCATTTGAGGGATCGGAGAGGGAAAAAATGGAGAAAATGGGAA
>NW_020455913.1:26734-28829 GCF_003342845.1 Nothoprocta perdicaria | reverse complement strand
TGTGTGCAATGCTCAATGCAGGACATTGATACGACAGCTTTCAGGGTAACAACAAGGGGACACTGAGGCCCCAGTTTGTCCTGGCAGGCCTTGGTGGCAGAGACAACAGCCATAGCCAAGGGGATGAAGATCTCCTCTGGTGTCTGTGAGCCCAGATGGTTCCTTTGGCCAACTCCATCAAAGYCTGTCTTACGCTGGGACATACTGCAGTTGTGTCCATGCAGCCTGTAGACAACCTGCCAACCTGCCTGACCTTGTCTGTCAGGACAGACTGAACATGAGGAACTCAGGGCAGGACTGAGTAGAACGGCTTGGCTTTTACAAGGGATGCCACATGAGGCAGTGGTTCATGCTCACCAGAATTCAGTCAGACACCTRTRYGGCTGCATTAGTAGTAGCATGGCTAACCAGGCGAGGGGAGCTGTTACCTGCCTCCAAGGGAGACTTTTCCTGAAGGAAGTGATGGGAATCAGTTTGGTGGGAGCAGGTGTGACAACCGAGATGTCTTAGGGCGTTTGCCATCTAACCACTTGGAAGGGCCCAATTTCCCTGTTGGTTTCCCCTTGAATGTGTTAGAAACGTGGTGCTTTTGTTGGACACCMCAGGCATCTGAAATGTCTGAGTAGGTCTATTTCCCTTGTATGAAATCAATATATATAGATCCCTTTCTGAAGCATGAGGAAATGAACTTGCTTCTTGCCCCTGTGCAAGTGTTCTGTCTTCCTACAGGATAGCAGCAAAGRCTTCAAGGGCAGAAGATGTCCACCCTTTTGAGACAAACATCCTTTCATGAGACCAACTGCAGTGATGGACCTGCAGTGCCAGATGCCTACAGGGCATCATTAGTAGTAAGATGCTTACTGAGACAGAGAGAGCTCTTCCCACTGAGCAACTTTTCCTGAAGGCAGTGGTAGGAGTCATTTTGGGGGTAGGAGGTGTGAAAACCAAGGTGTCGTAGGTGTTAGAGCACTGAACACTTCCAAAGGGCCTGACTTTCCTGTTAGTTCTCTCTTGAATATGCTAGAAACATGGGCATTTACTGGAGACACCATGACAGAAAATTTTCCTCCCTGATAACAGGTAGGCAGAGGAAATGTGCAAGTGGCTCTGATGCCACATTAACCCTTGATGTATTAAGCAAAATGTCCAGGCTTGGCCAYTGCACTTCTGGGAAGKGAGATCCTTTCTCCCACATGTTTTCCAGGCCKYCTTGAGGACAGTGTGTGGGGTGGTGTGTGCARTGCTCARTGCAGGACAWTGWTAYGACWSCTTTCAGGGTAACAACAAGGGGACASTGAGGCCCCAGTTTGTCCTGGCAGGCCTTGGTGGCAGAGACAACAGCYATAGCCAAGGGGATGAAGACCCCCTCTGGTGTCTGTGAGCCCAGATGGTTCCTTTGAACATCTCCATCAGAGCCTGTCCTTTGTAGTCTCATACCTGCAGCTGCGTCCATGCAGCCTGTAGGCACCCAACCTGCTTCCCCACTTTGCTGTCATACAGGATCTCCTTCCCTTCACTGATGTGTCTCCATSCTCACTGCCTCTTCCTTCTAACACATGATCCTTGACTCCTCCTGGGTGTCCTGTTGCACCACAGCATTAGCCTTCAAGGGACGTTTCTTCATTCTAATGTCCAGTCTGAAATTCTAAATTTGGGGAATGTTTTGATCTGCTTCATCTTTTCATACTGCTTTTCGCTAGCAAGGAAAGCTCCTGGCAGCACCTCATTGTGGGGAAGAATATAACTTTGTCTGTCATGACAGACTGAACATGAGGTACTCAGAGCAGGCCTGAGGAGAAAGGCCTGGCTGTTACAAGGGATGCCACATGAGGCAGTGGTTCATGCTMACCWGAATTCAGAGGACACCTATGGGGCTGCATTGGTAGTAGCATGGCTAAGAGGAGGGGAGCTGTTACCTTCCTCCAAGGGGACTYTTCCTGAAGGCAGTGATGGRAATCAATTGGGTGGGAGCAGGTGTGACAACCAAGATGTCCTAGGGTGTTTGCCATCTAACCACTTGGAAGGGTCCAACTTCCCTGTTGGTTTCTCCCTACATATATTAGAAACGTGGTGCTTTTGCTGGACCCCACAGGCA
>NW_020455913.1:25557-26586 GCF_003342845.1 Nothoprocta perdicaria | reverse complement strand
AAGGTGTATTAGGGTGTTGGAGCATTAAACACTTCCAAAGGGTCTGACTTTCCTGTTAGTTCTCTCTTGAATATGCTAGAAACAAGGACATTTCCTGGAGACACCATGACACTATGCATCTGACATGTTGGCCTGTTTTCCTTGTGTGGTCTGAAGTATCTGCACTGAATTATACAAATTCTTTGCAATATCCAGAACTGCACAGCTCTAAGGTTCTAAGTGAGTGGAGCTCTAGGGAGTAGTAGGCACTGAGATGTCCGTGTGCCAAGAAGACCTGCCTGATGCACTAGGTGGACATGGGTCTCCCAGTTGCTCTACCAGAGCAAGGAGGCACTTGCACATGTCYTGGACCACCTCTGTTCCTTTTAAAGTGCAAAGGAGTGAGTTGGTGTGTACATCTGCCTCCCTCCCCCCTCTCCACTAACTACAGTGGGAGCTCAGAGAAGAAGCTCCCATGCAGGCAGCTATTTTGTGCACCCCAAAWTTGGGCCAAGGRAATCCTGCTCTGAGTTTGTGGAGTGCAAACAGGAGCAAACTGAATGCCACTGAATCCCAGCRGTGTGAGGTGACACCCTGGCTGTATACAGGGGAGCTGAGTTCTCATCATGGACACAGGACCCCTGGTCCCACCTCATCTGTACTCCTCTGGGCCTGATTCTGTGCCCTAGAGCTCCTTTGGTGGCAAYGCTAGAATAGAAATTGCAGAGGGAAACTCTCCTCATTGTCCTGGATGTATCCAAAGGAGTCCAGGGCAGTGGACTCTTATGTTAACCCCTCTCTGTTGGAGAAGGAGGAAGAAGCCTGGCTTCAACACGGTTGCAACTCCTGTTCCTCATGCTTTACATGAGGGGGTTCATTGTTGGAGGTCACCAAGCAGCACGCTTGAATGCAGACACTTTGGAGTTTCCCTAAAGGCGATGGTGGGATTCAGCTGTCTAATCACAGACAGGAAAATGTGAGAATACCAAGGGTCTTTCTCCATCCAAAAAGGCAGAGTTTTCCTATCGATCCCACCCTTGCAGTTGTGCT
>NW_020455913.1:22277-24175 GCF_003342845.1 Nothoprocta perdicaria | reverse complement strand
AATTCAGAGCATGTCCCTGCGCCCAGGCTGCTCTGTTCCCTGGACAGGGAGCCTGGCTCCCTGCAAGGGTCAGCTCTCAGCCTGCCCAGGGAGCTCCCCACTGTGCTGTGGGGAGAAGCTCTGAGTGAGATAGGAGACCTCCAGCAGGGCGGTTTCATTCTCCTGCTAAGGGGCTGCTGCATGGTCTTGTGTAGGGATAGAGGAACATCTCCCAGCAAGGACACCTCCAAACAGCAGAGAGCAGGTTTAAGAGTGAGAGGAACCTGCTGCCAAGCACCTCATGGAAGGATGGGGTGCMGGAAGTTCTTTGCCAGCCCTTGCAGCACAGATGCTTTCCACTGAGAAAGTGACGTGTGTGTTTTCTCTGCCACCCAGCAGAGGAATSGGGACTGAGCTGATTGTCCTTCAGGAGACCCCATCTTTAAGACACTGGACCCACCCTTTGTGTGCTGTTGGGCTGTTCCCTGCCCTGAGGAGGATCCCAATTCTTCGGTAGGACACTTAGGTTAGCTGAACATCCCTTTCAGAAGGCGCAGAGGGATTAAGGAAATGGAAATGGTGCTGGTGGGTGGGGGAGGTCTGTATGTGGGCAGCTGAAATAAACACTGTGTGCCCTTGCCTAGAAGCTGCATGTCAACATCTCCTGCCAAGGAGATATCCTGCCAAGAATAAAAGGAAAGTTTGTGTGTGGAGGATGGATATGTGTTTCTGTGTTTTTCTTTGTGAGAAATGGAAAAGGTTTTGCAGAACGTTTGTCYTAACTTTTCATTGTCTTTTTCTTCTTGGACCTTCTCTCATGACATGAAGACTAAAATGTCTAACAGCAGCTCCATCAACAGGTTCCTCCTCCTGGCATTCACAGACACACGGGAGCTGCAGTTCTTGCACTTCTCCCTCTTCCTGGCCATCTACCTGGCTGCCCTCCTGGCCAACGGCCTCATCATCACAGCTGTAGCCTGCGACCACCGCCTGCACACCCCCATGTACTTCTTCCTCCTCAACCTCTCCCTCCTTGACCTTGGCTCCATCTCCAGCACTGTCCCCAAATCCATGGCCAGTTCTCTGTGGGACAACAGCGCCATTTCCTTTTTTGGATGTGCTGTGCAGGTCTTTTTTCTCTTTTTCTTATATACAGCAGAATATTCTCTTCTCACCGTCATGGCCTATGACCGCTATGTTGCCATCTGCAGACCCCTGCAYTATGGGAMYCTCCTGGRYRGCAGAGCTTGTGTCAAAATGGCAGCAGCTGCCTGGGCCAGTGGGTTTCTCTATGCTCTCCTGCACACTGGGAACACATTTTCCATTCCACTCTGCCAAGAAAATACTCTGGGACAGTTCTTTTGTGAAATCCCCCAGATCCTCAAGCTCTCCTGCACAGACTCCTACCTCAGGGAAGCTGGAGTTATTGTGGTCAGTGTCTCTTTAGGCTTTGGGTGTTTCCTTTTCATTGTGATGTCCTACATGCAGATCTTCAGAGCTGTGCTCAGGATCCCCTCAGCGCAAGGCCGTCAGAAAACCTTTTCCATGTGCCTCCCACACCTGGCTGTGGTCTCCCTTTTTCTCAGCACTGCAGTGTTTGCGCACCTGAAGCCCCGCTCCATGTCCTCCCCAACTCTGGATCTTACACTGGCCGTTCTATATTCAGTGTTGCCTCCAGCAGTGAATCCCCTCATCTACAGCATGAGGAACAAGGATCTCAAGGAGGCACTGAGGAAAATTCTTCATTGTGTACAGTATCCCAACCAATAAGTTTTTGATGTGTATCCACTCATCATTTCCCTATACTTGGCATACAGGATGGGTTTCCTTCCTTCCTTCCTTCCTTCCTTCCTTCCTTCCTTCCTTCCTTCCTTCCTTCCTTCCTTCCTTCCTTCCTTCCTTCCTTCCTTCCTTCCTTC